>NW_026294769.1:52411935-52456935 GCF_026119805.1 Tympanuchus pallidicinctus
ATAGTTTATACGCCTCTTTTTCATAATATATTTGCTCTTCTAACTTTAGAGTTGTTCTTAAGAAATAACAATATTTTTCTCCCTTTCCAAATAGTTTGGATTAAGCTCAGTCTTAGACATCTTTAAATTAGACACATAGCAAGGGAAGTCCAAGGCTGCTTCATCCTGACTAAAATATATATCCATCTTAGTAAAAAATAGTTCGTGTGGAATATTTTGTGATTAGTATTTACAAGTTATCACAGTGCTGTTTCTGGGTAACTGGGAAAAACATAGAAATGCCATCACAACTATACAACCTTCTTGCCCAAGTTTGGCAGAGATATCTGTTTCTTTTGAGCAGATTTACATGTAGTACATTAATGCCATTTGCGAGACATTTTCTTTCTTCTATTTTTGTGATTTTTTTTGTTTTGTTATTTACAAATAACCAAACTTCAAAATTATTTCCTGTGATACTGATCGTCCTTCTCTTTTATTTATTTATTTATTTATTCCTCCATATCTTATAGTTTCATTTAAGTTTGCTTTCTCTTCTTGAATTGCCATGGATTTCTATTGTATTCCATAAACTCTAGCAACTGTAGTTAATACTACACATGTTTTCGGCCCTTAAAAAGAATGTTTTCTTTCCTGAAATAATTACCACCTTTATTCAATCTTTATGTTTCTTTACATACACTTTACCCTCTCCTTCTCCAGGGAATGTTACTCCACCATGGCATTTTACCTCTCTGAGAGCAACATGACCATAATTTTTCTCAGTATGATCCATGAAGAGAAAACAGATCTTTCTCTCACAGCTGCACTTAATCAATTATAGCTTCCTTTTGGCAGTTTGCAATGCTAACCTTCTAGCTTTATTTTTTTTTTCTTTTGAAAATGTTGAAATCCACCAATAACATATGAAAAATACCAAACTTTTCCAGAATGTTCTTGTGGATTGACTTTTCCCTTCCATACGATTATATTTTCATCATGCAAATTCTGTGATCCCAAGTCACTCCCTCTGAGAGAACTTAGAGAAAATGGATAGTGATAGATACTGACCCCCACATGATTTTGTTTGTCTGACATGGCAGTTTGCACACGTTCAGTACAAATCTGAGAATACAAGCGCTCAGAAAACAGGAGATGCAGAGTTAATCAGAAAGCTCAGCTTTGAGAATTTTCCTGCTGTGAAGGGTCTTTATTTGATTACTTTGTTTGTTTGTGCATTTATTTTTGGAGAAGGATGAGCTGTCCATTGTTTCAGTTCATTATGACAACCGAGCTATTGTTGAGGAGCCCTAGAGTGTGGGATGGGCTCTTATTTGGGTTACTAAAAGAAAACAAAATTAATTAAACTATAACTCTTTCTCCTTGGTTTATGGCTTAAAAGATAGTGTCTTTTTATTGTTACACATTCTTTAGTAATTATTACCACTTGTAATGCAGACTAGAAATCCTGCCTTTAATAGAGCAGAGATGTTCAGCTCATATCCTTCAGTTATTTATTAGATCTGGTTATTGTACTGAGGTTATGATCTACGTGCCTTTGGCATAACTCACAAACATATCACAAACAATACCTTAAAAGTGGAACAATATAATTCAGTGTAGCTTTACAGCAGCATGACACGTGTTACAATTTTGCTTGTTCCTACAGCTCTATTTACATTTGCCTGTGCTAAAATTCACATTGCGCTGTGAATCTGAGTGAGTTTGTACACCTGGAAGACTTTTCAGAAATGGTACTAGAGACTGAAAATCATGTTCATTCTTCTTCACGAGACCTGACAACATAAGAATTGGTTGATTTCCTTGGGCCCCTATTGGCCTTTTGGGTTGGGGAGCTGGAAATCATGGCAGCCAGAGCTGACGCTGGCCTGCCCAGTGATACAGCTCATCTGAATGCACTGCTTTATTATCTCTCTTTTTAGTAAAGACCTTAAAGCTAACCTAAGTTTCATCTACTATTGTTTTCTCTACAGTTATTCTTTATTTTTATGCCTTGTAGAGAAACACTGAAAGCAACTGCTTGGTTATGAGAAGCCCTTAAACTTGTACTTTAAAATGTGACTGAGCAGATTTAGTACAGAAAGGTAAATTCTGTGGCACTTAGAAGTGCACAAGTCTAAATTTAATCTCAGAAGCAAGGAATTGCCACCTAGAATCTATTATCTGGCTGTTGTGCAACTTGAAGTTGTGTATTTCTTCACTACAGCATTCTGGAACTCAGGAGACAATGCAACCAACTGACAATGGGCTCCTTAAGCATGAGGATCACTTGGCTGTAGTTGAGACTAGTTCTCTTGGTTTATACTACCCACTGCCAAAGGCATGGAAGAAAAGTAAAGTATTTTGGATAAAAGAACAGCTCAAAGAGACACCGTGTTTCAAAATCAGATTTGTCATAACTTCAAGATGTAAGTACATAAGTAATTAGACAAATAATTACTCAAATAGTTTGCCACAATGATGTTAAAGCTACATGTGAATTTGAATGTAATTGCAGGTGAAAGTGGAAGATTGAATCAGTACAGCCAAACCACTAGAGAGTCTCAGAACTTTAAGATGTTTGATTCAGTTCTTGCACTTACTGTGAAACTATTAAAATTTATGTGAGGTCAAATTCACTGCTACTCTATCTAATATTACTCCTGTGAGCTATAATACAGAACTGCATGTGACTGCTCATATACTGAAATATGTGCTCACTTGGTGCTTTTTTCTTTTTTTTTTTTTAAATCAATGCTTTAACGTTTTAGCATTTTTAAAATCAAATTAAAACAAAACACATCAATATATTGTTCTGACTTTTTTACTATTATTAAAATACAATTTTATATGGAATAGTCTTTAAAAACTGCTTTTGTACAATATATTTTATGATTAAATTCCTAGTTTAACCTGACATTTTCCTTATTTCTTAAGAAATGATAAATATCTGCTGTATTTCATGATTTTTCTTGGGAATATTACTTTCACTTCCCCACTCCTAAGAAATTTAACAATAAATTTTACTCAGATATGAAATTGATGCTTAAAATGTCATATAAGATGTATGCATTTCAAGTTACTGCTAAAAAGACAAGAAATTAAGACAGTATAAGAAACATATTATTACAGATAAGCATGCTAACAAGTTTTTATTTTTGACATGTTTATAAAATGAAAAAAATGCAGAAAAAAAAAATGGTAGGCCACATTGTAGCTAGATCACATTTAATAAAGCTATGTAAATGGTTTAATTGTTCCAGTTCTAGTTAAGATAGATCATGGATTACCTGGGTTGCATACATATCTGAGTTTTAACGTAAGTTTGCATTTTAGAAGTACAAAAATACATGTATGGATAGTTATATATTTTTTCTTCCAAGCAGAGAAGATGGACATTTTCAAGTCAGCAGACTGGGTTTACTTATCGTTTTTAGTGGAGCTTTATTTTTTTTAGAAAACATGATATTTCCTGGCTCCTGGGCTGTTCGTGGATGCTTTGTTAATCCTGTTTATATTTTGTTTTGATGACGTTGGAAGTCTTTCACAGTTTGGTTGTTTGCAAGTATTTCTTATTGTACCAATGTTTCAATTAACTCATTCTGTTAATTTCTAGGGGAGCTGCTGTGGGTCACTTATACCCAAAGACTCTGGTAACTTGTGGTCAGGCTTGTGCATGTCACGGTGTATAGAAGAATATTTTACATTTCACTGAGATATTCTGCTATAATTATATTGGAGAGCATGTTTCAAGAATATATTTAATCTGTTGAAGTCTTAAGTGCCCTTTTATTATTTATCATGGAAAAGGGATTCTGAAATGCCTGAAAATTTTTAAAATTGCTTAGTTTTGTGTCAGCTAGGACTGATCTTTGTGTTTCTAATAGATTTCTAAAGACAATTTATGTGTTTTACTCTAGAGTCGTTTTACAAATGACTATAACTTAATGGCTGACAGATCAGTTCTGAATTTTATCTGACTCATGCTGTTTAGCCTTTCAGTCTTCTGATAGTTTTGATATCAAAGTATTTCCCTCCTATCTAGCCTCACGCTACTGATCTTTGTGTGCTTCCTCAGGTAAAGACAAAGCTAAGCCTTCTTCTAACATGGAAAAATATTTGCATTTAACAAATGCTTTCATGGTGCTAAAGTAATGGGTTGCTTCTGCAGGAAGTGAATTGAGATGTTTTTATTAATATTTTCATCTTTATCTTGTAAAAAAATTGATTATAATGCAGACGCCTACTTAAAAATCAATGACACAGTCAGGGTTTGGCACTGAAAATCTTTACTATTTCTTGTGGACTTGTGTTACATAAGCTTGGAATCTAAAGGCATTATACAAACGGCAAAAATTCTCCCCTGGGATAAAACTCGAACTTGTGCATTCGAGTGAATCAGTCTAACTGGCACCATTCCTACAAAGAAGGTGCTTATACCATGTTAAATATATATTTGAATACAGGTGTCTGCCTATCTTTGAAAATAATACCAATTGATTCCCCAGGAACTTAGATTATGAATGATGTCAATACTTGACTACAATTTATACTCAATTTGTCTGTGACATATCACTCCCTAGCATTGTCTCATGGTGACAGTAGAAACATGTGGATATGGTTCACAAAAAAATGATAATCCTTAATTAATTAAAATATGATTTAATTAAGAATATAGAAATATAGAAAAGATTGAATATGTGGCCTCAAGGAGATGTAAAGATGACAGATTTTCAGTTCTCTGGGATCCTGGAACCATCTTCAGATAGGAGTGGTTGGGGTAGGAAAGAAAGGGTAAAATGGACAATGTTCAGCCTGGAGAAGAGAAGACTCCAGGGAGACCTGAGAGCGGCCTTCCAATATCTAAAAGGAAGCTGTAAAAAAAGGAAAGGCCAACCCCTTTAGCAGATACATTGTGATGTGACAAAGGGAAATGGTTCCAAAGTAATAGAGAGGAGATGTAAATGAGATATAAGAAAATAAATGTTCCGTAAGTGTAGTGAAGCACTTAGAACAAGTTGCCCAGAGAGGTGGTCAGTATCCCATCCCTGAAGACATTCAAGCTTAGGCTGATGGGGCTCTGAGCAACCTGGTGCAGCTGTAGGTGTCCCTGTTCATTGCAGGAAGTTGGACCAGATGGCCTTTAAAGGTCCCTTCCAACTGAAATGATTCTCTGATTCCATGAAATATGATTGGTTTATGGAAAGTATGTGATGACTTGAAGAGTTCTTTTCTGTTTTATATTTCTACATTTTCCCCTGAGCCCTGCACAAGACCAGTGACATTTAAATGACATTTAAATGTACCTCAGTGATATTTAGAAGTATGAAATTAAAAAACAGTAAATATTAATAATATTCCGACTTGTGTAGTTGGCTTCTAGATATTTTTGCCAAAGTTTTGCCAAAATATGTTTCTGCCAATAATATAGTTGCTCTGAAACAGAGTTTGGTCCTGAGAATGTGTAACATTGCTTGTCAGAGTTTAAACCAGTATTGTGGATCTTACACTTTCTTTGAAGCATCTTCCTTAAGGTCATCACCAAAATAAACTATTTGAATAGAATAATTTTGTATTTCATCAGTAGTGGTAAAGCCTTCTTCCTAACTAAGAAATGGTTATTCACGATCATATATTCTTGTTGGAAGCCTAATAGCTCTGAGGTAATTATTGGTCTCCTATTATATCATCAGAAAGTACAGTTCAAAGAGAATATTTGTCATCTGAAAGTTGAATATTTAACAGAATAATGTAGGCTGAGTAAATGAGGCAAGAGTTTGAACAAACAGATGTCATCTAGATGGCATAAGTCACCCAGATATCATTCCATAATAAGCAAAGGTTAAAAGTCAAGTTAGTCTCCTGTGTTTAAAACAGATTCTGTATTGGAGGACTGAATAGTTACAAGGCCCCTATGGCTTACTGTGAAAAAGACATCATTAGGAAGATGGTAATTTCTTCCTCCCAGACTCAGAAACACAGTAGAAAGAGAAACATCCAGCTAACAATGTCTGTACTCAGTGCACAGAACAAAGAGTTCAGGTTTCTGCATACTCTCTCTAAGTCAAGCTGCTGCCAGGTCACACGAAAACTATTTTGTACATTTAAATATTTTTATAAAATAGAGATATTTTGATTTCTTCCTTCAATGAGTATTTTGTGATTGAATCTAATTATGCTTCAGGAGTGATTTGTAATATTCAAGTCAGAGTTAAGCCATGACAATTCATAGTATGTTTAAGTGGAAGGTGATAAATAGATAACATGTCATAAATAGCAATCTGGTAATATTTTATTATTATTTGCATGGATATTTTGAAAATATTATTTAAAATATTTATGGGACATGGGAGATGTCACTCTCAAGAAAAAAGGAGGACAGTGAAAAGTTGGAATGAATGATAGAGTCATGATGACAAATGAGGAAAAATAAAAGTAGTCACAAAAAACATTATTTATGAGCTAACAGAAGACTGGATAAGTGTAATGTATATAAATGTGGTGTAACAATGATTTTGATGAGTCTTTTTAACAAGTCTGTGGTACAAAGTAGGAAATGAAATAAAAAAGGACATGAGGCCAAAGATAAGTCAGTTTACATTATGCTATTAATGAAGAATAAGGGACAGCATGGAAACAGACGAATAGTGCAGGATAGGAAAATGATAACTTTTAGATCATCTTTAATAACCTAAAAGATTCATCACACTCTTTGCCTGTTGGAGCTGTAGGCAATTTTTATATTGTTTATCTGGTAGCTTGATTTATACAAAGGAAAGACAGTAGGTATGCAGTAAATACAGAACTAAGGAGGAGGCTGAAGAGATGATATCTCATAGATGGCCACGGTGACTATGTTAGTTTAAATGTGCCAGTCTTCTCCTTTGAGGCAATTCTGTACTCTGAGCTTGTTTGGACTTTTCTAAAATAGGAACGTGGATTTTCAAACACTGACAATTTTTTCTGCAGTAGAAGCTCATTCAAAATAGATAGTCTGTTAACACACTTTTTCTGATTACTAATGAACAAAATACTCCCTGCTGTTACAGTACAAGGCAGCACTAATTATTATCAGTATTCCTGTTTCAGCAGTGATTCCCAAAGATAGCCAGGGACAACTGCACGCAGGTAGAAATCACAGGAATGAGAGTACTTCTCCAAAGTCTGTCTTTTAAGAAGTCTTCTCTTTATTCCTTTCATGATCTTTTTTTCCATCTCCTTATGATGATGATTTGAAAGTAATCAAAAGACAGTATTTACTCAAAACATGTGTAACATTTCTTTATAATTTCTTCTGCCATGTCAACTAGTGTAGGCTGGCAATTTCCTATCAACAGTCTCAGCACATCTTTTCACTATCTTTATCCAGAAGAAGATTCAGATCTTTTACAAAGTTCCACTTAATAATAATTTAATCAATTTATTTTCTAAATGTCATTACTTTTTAACCAGGGTTTCAAAATTTATGACTTGTGGAATCTTTTGGGCTAGCTAAAAGCAGGATGGACATCACTAGGTCATAGAAACCATAAAAAGGTATGGCTTAGAACACCTGAAAGACCACCTTGTTCTAACCCAGCCTACCATGGTCAGAGATACTTTCCAATAGAAAGTTGCTTGGAGCCCCTTTCAGTCTGGACTTGAACACTTAATTCCATGGGTGAGAAATCCATAACTTCTCTGGGCAACCTGTTCCACCTTCATAGTAAATAATTGCTTCCTTATATCTAATCCAAATCTACCTTTTTTTAGTTTAAAACCATAACCCATTGTTCTGTCATTGCAATCCCTGACAAAGAGTCCCTCCCCATCATCCCTGTAGGCCCCTTTAAGGACTGGAAGGCCACTATAGGGTCTCCATGAAGACATTTTCCAGGCTGATCAACTCTCAGTCTGTTTTCATGGAAGAGGTGATCCAGCTCTTTGTCCATCCTCATGGCCCTCCTCTGTATCTGCTCCAACAAGTCTTTCTTGCACTGGAGGAATACTGAACTCCAGGTCCAGAACAGGAGCTCAATTGCAACATGCAGGTCACTTTACATAACTGTGAACTTCGCAGAGCTGTTCTCGCCTATGGATGCTGTGTTCACAGGTCCAAACATCTTCCATTATGGCTTGTCTCCTCCTTTTTTTTCATCTTTTGTTTTTGCTTGTATTGCCATATGCCATCTACTCCAGCATACATATGCATTTGTCTTCAAAATCCAGTCTACAGTTTCTGAGGCATGATTACAGGTAGGATACTCAAAACAAAAAAGAACAGATAAGGTGCTGTACTATCCTGCTTCCATAGCAACATCCATGCATTACTACAAATCTGAAAGGCACTGCATGTTAGCACAAAATAGTAGGGCTCCAAATCTCTGGTCTAACCATCCAGAGATCTGACCAGCATACCGAGTAAAGAGAATAACACTAGTGATATCTATCACTTGGCAAAAAAAAACTCTCTGCAAAAGCAGGCTCCTAAGTGGATTTGTGTGTCCTAATTTGGAGACTAGATTGTCATCTCCCCAAGCTTTTATAGTTCTAAGGTCCCTTTTACCACTTCTGAACTGGAAATTTCTTCAATTATTTAAAAACAGTTCTAGAGAAAATGTGAAGCTGGACTGTCTTCCCAAGGAATCCGTGAAATCTGTCACTAGAGAACTTCAAAATTTGACTGGAAAAGACCCTGGGCAACCTGACCCAGCTGTAATGCTAGCCCTGCAATGCCAGCTGGAGGGAGGACCAGCTGACATTCAGAGTGACTGGAGATCTCTTTTCCACTATAAGGCCAACACCCACCTTGTGAATACTGTAAACCAACTGTTCCCATTGTTGCCTCTGTGTTCAGCTGTGATGGACCTAACGCAGAGCACTTTAGGATCCACTTTGTGTCATATTAACAGAGTCCTACCCTTCCTCATTGCAGAGGTCAGTCATCAGCCCTTGCACTCAACCTGAGTGGCAGAGAAACACGGAATTATGCAGAAGCCGAGTACAAAAACAGAAAACCACAGCGAACCACTATTTTTGTCTCCCACTGGAAATGAATCTGAGCTGTTCTGCTCAATTCCTTTTTGATGGGAACTCAAACTGAGCTGGAACAATTCTGGTCCAGCTAAACAGAGAAACATCTGGTTCCAGTCTCTGTCTGCAGACCTTAAGATTTCCAGAACAGTTAGAAACAAGAGGTTGTTAAATGGATCTTTTCTGACATGCTTCCTCAGTAATCCACACATGAATGAAGAAAGGTGCATGGGGGTCACAACTTGTGTTGTTTGATTGACTGTCTATGATTGCTGGAACACACAAAAGAAACCTTTCCCACTTAGAAAACTCTCGTGCTTCTTTTTGAAAATCTCTCTTTGCACTTCTTACTATGACATGTTTTCACAGCTAGCAGAAAGGTGCTCGTATTTGATCTATCCTCTCACACATAACCACCCCTCTCTTTGCTCTGTGGCCCCTTTTTCTAAAACTGCAAGTAGAATCATTTCCTTTATTCTAAGATAAAATGATTTATAATCAATTAATAGGCAATGCTGAGGCTTTTGTTTGCCTGAAGCATCATTTCTTATTCAGTTTTTGCATCTGAACTATTCAGCATTGCCTCTTGGATCTTTCTGAAAATACTCTTGAGAAGCCATGCTTATCAGTCAAGAAGCATCCAAAAGCAAAGCATGTGCATTTATAAAAAGACTATCACTTTTGTGCTAACTTTGATTGCCAGCTTCTACACTTAAAATGAAAATGAAGCTGGTGGTAAAGCCACACTGCTAGATATCTGAATTCATTACACTGAATTATGTGAATTTCCTTTCTTTCCTTCAATTCCCTCAAGTGGCATAGATTAATTTATAGAGCGTATGTGTTCTTAACATCTGCAAAGTTCTCATGTGGATTGATGTACTGAGAATAAAACTTAAAGCAGCTATTAAGAGGGTAGTGCAAACATTATTCCCCTTAATGATTTTTGCACACCTGTATTTTTGAATGCCATTTTGGTTAGTGGGAATGGAATAGGATTAATTAGAGAAGTTGCTTTGCTGACACAGTAGGAGACATATAATTGCACAGACCACAAAGTATAAAAAGCCATGGTGAATGTGTGAGGGTTGATTTTCCAAAGAAATTTTTGTTGAGCCATTTTGAATCCACAAAATTTGCCCTCCACAATAAACGACTCAGAATACTTGTTCCTTCTAGCACCTGATTTACATTAGCAATCAGTTACTTAGAAGCACAAGCACAATGATTTGTGTTCAAAATCTGTTTTTGGACACAGATTTTACTCATTAAAATGGGAGTTACTTGTTTTGAAACTTTTGTCCTGAAACTCTTATAACTAAGATCCAGTGTTTTTGAAGAGCTATTTAATACACCCCTCTCCAGTCTCTCCATCGTTCCTTGGGGTCTTTAAACAAACTGGGAGCGAGGTAATAGTTTATTCCTTTCATCCTTTGATCACCTGTCAAAATGACAGCAACATCAACGTGTTTAATGATTTCTGGCTATCACTGACTTAACCAGAAGCAAACATGTTCTGTAGATCACGTTGCAATTTAACTTCACATTCCCTAAATTCCCCAATCTCTTTTTCACATGGTTAAAATTAGGGAAAAGGATCTTATTCTCCATAGAAGATTTTTCTGTACAGTTCAAAGGGAAACCTTTAAAAAATTGGTAGTGAATCACAGAATAATTCAGTTCTGAAAGGACCTCTGGAGGTCAGCTTGTCTCATCTCCTTCTCAAACGAGGACTAACATTAACACTGGGTCAAGTTACTCAAGACATTGTCCGATAGAGTTTAAAAATTCTCTAAGGACATCTCTACAGGCTCTCTGGGCAGCCTGACCCTGTACGTAACACAATTTTTTATGTAAATATTTTTCTTACGTCCTGGTGGCATTTCCTCTGCCAAAATGTACAACAGTTACCTCTTTCCTATTGCTGTGTGCCTCTGAAAAAAGACTGACATCATCTTCTCCACCAAGATTCCTTAGCTAGTTGAAGACAGTAATCAGATCCATTCTTTGACTTGTCTTCCCTAGACCAAACAAATCCTCAGCCTCCCCTTGTATACTATATGTGCTTCAGCTCGCAGCTACTTTAGTGACCTTCTGCTTGACTAACGTCAACTTACTGATACTCTTGTACTTAGAGCCTCAAGAGTGGACACGGTGTTTCCTGCAAGTATTGAAAAGAAGGGAATGATGATTTCCCTTGTCCTTCTTGTCCCTATCCTTGACAATGCAGCCCAGGATGTGGTTAGATCCCACTTTGTCAAGGACTCACTGCCAATTTTTATTTAGCCTCTAGCCAAGCAGTCTCCAACATGGAATATTGCATGGAGTTATTCCATTCCATGAGGAGAATGTATTTGGTTTTGTTGAAGCAGGATTTCTCATCATCCAGTGCCCCCAGAATATTGTCAATTTTTCCCCAGTTTGAAGTCATCAGTAAACGTGATGGACGTCACCCAAGGTACTGAAAATGGTGTTGAACAATATCAGCCCATGTATCACAACTACTTGCTTGTGACTTCATGTTGAGCTTAAACTGTTGAAGACTTCCTTGAAGACAGTCAGTTGGAAAGACAAGCCAAAGCTCTGCCTGTGACACTGGCAGTGAGGTCAGGATCTGATCTGTAGGTTGCCTGTGCTTCTACCCAAGTATTTCTCCTTGACAGACACAGCAGCTTGGGTCCTTCTTCCTTCCCCCTTCACCCTTCTAGTGGCTTGTAGGCCACGAGAGTGTCATCCTTGACAGTACTCCTTAGTTCTTGTTCACTTAGATCCTGTATGTGTGATCTCACTGATAGGTCAAATACTTCATCTCATATCAGATTTTGTCAATGGCAATAATAGATACATCATCTGTAATTTTTCTGCAACTAACAACAGGCTTTTTGGCATATTCAGATACTCTTAAGAGGAACCAGTTGGTATAATATTTGCTTTTGCCCATGCAGTTTAGTAACTTGCAATGAATATTATTTTATTAAGGTTCAAACCTCTTTTCTTTTAGTTATGACTAGCGTGTACTTTACCCATAGTTCAATAATACTAGTAGTACCTTAAATAAGTAATTAGATAGAAGAATGTTTCATTATAAGTATAAAATGAGACAAGCTCCTTTTCAGGATTAGAAATCTCTTACGAAAAAAATCACTGGGCTGTAAAGCAGACTGCTTTGTTCAAAACCAGACAAGCACTGGCTGCTCTGCAGGGCACAGCAGCAAGGAGCCCACTGAAACAACCAGACCTGCCCTGGCAGAAGAAATGGACCTTTGCTGATATGGGCTTTTCCCTTTGTTCCTGCAGGATTATTTCTGAACAGATTAGATGCCTTGGATACATCCCACCTCTCTGTTCCCAAAGTGACAAAACAGAATTTTCACATCACTAAATTTACCAAGGTCTCCGAATAATTCTTAAAGTTCTGCCCTTCTCAAAGGAGAGCAAACAGTAGCAGTGAAGTTTGCTGGGATGTATACAGGCCCTGGCATCCTGAGAAAGCTCTTTTTAGTCTCCATATCCCTCCTGCAGTGCAGGACACTCGTGGACCTTCTCCTACTTACAGGTACTTGCTATACAGTGCTCATCCAATGGAATGCCCCCTCTGGCTGTGACATGGTGTGTGTTTTGCAGGGCAAACAGAGGGATTGGACTGGGATAACCCCACATGCGGTCACCATGTGTCCTCTGCCTCTCTTCCTGCACAGTGTTTTTCAAAGGAAGATTGCTTTTTCTAAAATACAATGGAAATTTTTGTGGGGAAATGTTCTAATTTTAGAACTATTTTAGACCTCCTTTACTAAATCATTAGAGAAACTCTCAGCCACACCTGTGCAGAGGCAGATTGAAAGGATACAATTCTAAGCTAATAGCACCTTTTCAATTACTTTCTGAAGCTGTAAATGACAGTTGGACTACAGCATGTTCCTCTCAAGAGATCTGACTTAAATTACATTCATATATCACATATCAGCTCTTCAGTTTAGCTCCAGATTTAAAAAGTACATCAGTAATCATGTCATTTAAACAAACCAAATTATCTTCCCTAGATATGGAGCAAGAGACAACTTTTAACTTGTGCAAAATGAAAAACAAAACCAAACAAAAAAATCAAATTATATAACTGTCTTTCTATGGCTGAAATATATTTCCTATGTCAATTAAACAAATAAATGGTAGGTAACTAACAATCTGAATGAGTATACAAGAAGCTACACTTTCATATTGAGTTCAGGAGTTTAAATTATCTTATCATTCAGAATCTAAACCTTTTTAATCATTTTTACAGGGCTCATTTAGATTATTTTCCTACATCTATGTTTTGCTCTTTCAAATTAATCTGGCCTTCCATTTTCCTCTGCTCTATTTTGATTTAATATGCCATAATAATTCCACTCAATCTTTCAAGTAACAGTGTTTATGAAATGATTACCTAAGTCTTCATGCTGCCTTTACAAATATTCATCTTTCTCTTCTGTTTCTAAATACTTCAATCACTTGCTTTCTTTCTTGTGACTACTGCAAACCTATCAGTGTGTTTCACGCTATGTGGAAATTGTTAGGCTTAGGGATGAAGAGTGGGGACTGACAGAATTACTTCAGTTACTTCCTAAAAATATAAATAATAATAATAAAAAAAGATTTGTATACGAGTATTTATTCTGAGCATGAAAATATACCTAGACTAAATTTCCTCATTTGTGCTACTCTTCCCTCAAATGTTTTCCCACATTAATCATATGTGTCATCTAACCATAGATGAGCAGAAGAGGGAGAACAAGCAAAATAAAATACCAGCTTTTGGCACACAGCAAAACCTTTTTTTCTCTCTTCCTCTCCCTTTCACACAACAGTTCAGCAGCTAGGGATGGTATGTGTTGTCATCCATCAATAGACAACGTCAGTGCTGCTCATGCTTGGCTTAATCTGTCTCTTATTGTTTATCCCTTGAAATCTTGGATAAATGGGGAGAAGGGAGTCATTCTTCCCTCCAAAGGTAGCTGAGATCTGCTGATAATGCTTTGTAGATGGCTCATTTGTAAATCCTGAGGACATAGAATAGTGAGAGGGAGGCACAGCTTCTCAGTACCACTGAGGGTCAAGAGCTCTAATCGCCCTTTAGGGAATTTCAGGGAAATTCAGTCACAAAGCAGAGTCTTTTGAGAAGTTTTATTCTTGCTGGGAATGATCAAGAAATAAGATGGATGAAGGGCTTGAGGGCCACATGTTCGTCCTACTTGGGCAGGTTAAGTGTGACCTGAGGACTGAGACCTCCACAGACCTAATTCTCTGTCTGGAAGCAATAGTAAATACATAGCAGTCAATGGAATTAATTAAAAATTTGCTAAACTATCCTCTGCGTTTCGGCAGTTAAAAGGATTCTTAACTGTTTTCATTTTTCTTGGCCATAATAAAAACCTTCATTATGCCATAACAACATGGAATAATTTCAGTGGGAAGACCTGAGGCCTCATGTATCATGAAATGATACTGAACGAATCTGAACTGGTGCTCTTAGGTGAATTCTTTTCAAGAGAAACTATTTAACATACTCTTTGCTTTATTTTTCCTTTTACTTCTTTTTTGTTTGTTTGTTTTCCACAGAGACATTTGCAATGAAGAACAGATACTAAAAAAACCTATTCATTCAAGGTAGACTATGTGCTTTCATGTTTCTTTATCTACACTGCTTTATGGACTATACATTTTGTGCCTTCCTCCTTCCATATTCATCTCCCACCATTTACATGCCACTGTAGGCAATGTGCCAGATTGGCACTTAAAACATGAAAAATCAGAAAGGGGCAAAGAGAGACACAAATAAAAGGCAGGCCTGCAGCACTCACATCTCTGTGTCCTTTCCTGACAAGCAGCGTTTCCATTTGTGCTGGGGTGCCAGTTCTATCAAACTTCTGTCTTGTATCAATTTTTAGCAGCATGGATAATTTATTGCATCTAGGATGATAGAAAACCCGCTTTATACATCATTCAGCTTGCAGAAGATGTGTAGCTTCAGTTCCTTAATGGTGTCATTTTGGCTGAATGCTATTAACAGATTACCCCTGCCTAGGGCAGTGGAGCATGTGCAGCAGAAAGATAACCTTGTGTTCGTAATTTAATATTAACTGTTTTCTCCATAGTACCTCTTTCCAGTACATTAACAACAAACCAATATGGCCTTGTCCCCTGCGGTCGTATTCTTCAGCAAAAAATGGATTACATGATAGCAAGTTCCTGAAGATTTCCAATGAAGTATTACAAATCACTCAACGCCTGCTCTGCAGAAATGAAAAATAAACAGGCTTAGATTCAATCAAATTTAATTCCTCCAATTTAGCTTTACCACACTTCAAAGGGTGCTCTTATTAATGTCTTGGTGAAAAAATGTAACAGTAATTTTTCCCCCTTCTTATACTGAAAGCCTCCAGTTGTGTTCAACATACAGTGAGATCAAGAAAATGTTTTTTTTTTTTTTTTGGTGAATACTCTGACACAGTTTGATATAAAAGTGTAAGCCATTTACAGAAAACTCTTTATGGAATTTTTATCCTATTCCATTCCCGGGAGCTAAATTTATATCCTGCATTAGCTATCATAGCACTAGAGTATTAGTCTTCTTGCAAGCAGTTCAGGGCAGTCTGAGGGCCCTATCACTCTCTACCACTCACATACACAGGCATTATGGGTTTATCTCATCTTCCGCAGCAAGTGCTAGGCCCAATTCATTCCTTTAGGCTACTTTACTAATAACCTATTCCTTATCAGGGCCTCTCCACCTCAGCTTGTGATCAAAGACCCAATTAATGGAATGGAGAAAGGTGAAGCATTCAAATAATGGAGACAGCTGTTTTTCTCTGTTAGAGAAAATCCATTTGTATTGTTATCGCAGGCTCCAAGTTCTGCAGCTCCTGTTTAATTCAGTCTCCCTCTATTTCTGCTGATGATAAAAAAGTCACAATGAACTCAGGAGAGAATGGCAGAAATATCACCGTGTTTCAACTCAGCCTGGGTGTTATCAACTTGAAAGTGAAAATACAAGCAGATAAGGAAAGGAAATGTCCAACAAAGGCCATATCAAATTTTCAAAAAATGTACTTTCATGCTGCATTCTTTAGTCACCTTTCTGAATGTTTTCCAGATTCTGATATTCACTCGCTATGTTGGCTGCCTGAATCAGAGGAGCAGAGGGCGATAGTATTGTGGGTTCCAGCACAATTGCAAAGTAATTAAAGAGGGACAGTAATCAAAATTGAGTGTCATGAACAGTTTCAATGAACAGCAGCTTCTACTTCGTGTCCAGGAGGCTCCAGTGAAGCTAAGTTTTTCCATCACCACCACTGCTGGATCAGGCTCATTTCTTCATCTGATAGCAAAGTCTGAAGCCTGGTGGTAAATGTTGTCTTTTGCAGGCTCATAGGTATATATCTGCTTAGATTATTGCAGATGGAATGCTGCACAATCTACATAGCAGCCATTCATTCCACAAAGGTTTAAAGGCCACTTTACCACTCTCTTCCTCACCCCTTTTTAATCATGTTGTCACATTGTCATACACAGGAATAACCATGGGTAAAACACTGTAATAACACTATATTGAACCACACAAGACTTACAGGCTTACAGTACAACAATGAAAACCAATCATGCATTTTTTTTAAAACTGATGCTACGTAAAAGGAGAAAGGAATATGAATTTAACAGATAATCCCTGTGCATGCATATGACTGTGCACAGCAAAACCATAGTCCATTTTGCAGAAGTTATTTGCTTTCTTACATGCAAAGTGATTGTGAAGCTGTTCGCATTCTGGGATATTTTATTTTGTTTTTTGATTCCTTAGGAAACGTTTGGATCTAGTGTTTCAGAAGGGAAAATGTGGTATTTAAAGAGCACAAAGCTACAGTGTATGCAGTGAGTTAAGAGAGTGAAGCCATTCCCAGGCTGATTGTTCACAGGGGATCACAGAATCTGTGTTAGGCTGAATAAGGAGAAATGCATTATGCATTTGCATGTATGATGAACATTTAAAAGAGGACTGTGTGGAAACAAAGAATAATTCATAATAAACACAGAATGATGAACGTTTCAAACTCAGCTGTATTATTTTTTTTTGAATCTTCACAGACTCCAAACGTTACCATTTAAGTATAGATGTTTCACATTTAATAGCAAGTGGGCTGTTGGAATAATATTATTTATTCTACACTGGGAGTTTCCTGATCTTCCCATCCTATTATGAAATCAACATCCAACAGATGAAAATAAAACTGAGCTGAAAACAATGCCATGTTCAAAATCTACAGCTATCAATAATTTCCCATTGGGACAGTGACAGTGTGGATTCAAACATAATTTTTATACAGGCCTGTGAGATGGAAAACTGGAAAAATGATGTAAACCAACATTAGAGTCTTTCATCAGCAATAAATTCATAGCTCTGCTTCACTTGTAGACATCGCTGATATAATGTACCAAAAGGGAATGCAGCTGTGAACTTTTTTTTTTTCATACTTCAGCAGTCTCTGTACAAAGAAAACAGTTTTGGGGAATTACTCAGAGCTCTGAGAAAAATCTTAACAAAGGTATACTTCTAATAAACACAGCTCAGAATCATATTTAATACACAATGGGCTACCTTAAGGTGGCCTTGTAAGTTGTGAAATGACTTAAGGGTGGTCTCTTTAGATAATAAAATTCTAATGACAACCCATGGTTCTAAATGGCACATTTATAAATGAAAATTAGGCAACCTGCCTGTAGATTCTTCGCCAGCTCCCTGAAATTAAACAAGGAATAAGTCTATTAAAAGCTGTCCTATGTAAAAGGCTATTCTAGCAAAAAAAAAAAAAAAAAAAAAAAAAAGTTAAAGGGGGCAAAAGACCTGAGCTTTTTTTGCCAATAGCCAAATCTACTGGATTATGATTTAATTCAGAGAGGTAAGGTAGATGATCTTATTCTTACCAAAGATTAGAAGAATAGTAAATAAATACTTACTTGCTCTCTGCTATAATTCTGCATTTGTGGACTTCTGAAAAAATATGTCTCATGGTAAAATATGAGTTTCTGGGTTAACATTTCTCATGGAGTAAATAAGAATATTTTTGTATGATCATAGAATCATAGAGTCATCAGTGTTGGAAAAGACCTCCAAGATCATCCAGTCTAACCATCCACCCATCACCAATAAATCATGTCCACTAAACCATGTCCCTCAACACAACATCCAAATGTTCCTTGAACACCTCCAGGGTCAGTGACTCCACCTGCTCTCTGGGCAGCCCATTCCAGTGCCTGACCACCCTTTTGGAAAAGTAGTATTTCCTAACATCCATCCTGAATCTTCCTTGGCACAAAAATTCTTTTTCTAGTTTTGCCAAAGGAGTGTTCTATATTAAAGAGCTCTTAATGAAGAATGAGGGAGAAAATACACTAATTTTATGGTAGCTAGTGAATCCTCATGTACACATCCTCACTCTGCGAAGCACGGCTTTTTTTCCTCTCTACTGCTACAGCTTAACATGTGGCTGGGATGGTGAGATGATGTCCAGTCCCCTCCTCTGGCATTGCTCATATAGGCAGAACCAAAGCATTGCTACCCTCAAAAGCACAAGACAAACAGAGATATTCTCCCTCCTCAAAGGGAATCTGGAAATAATACAGCCAAGTTAATGGACTTACACTAATATACAACAAATAGCGAGAAAATACTAAGGCTAGAGTTATATTCTCAGATTGGGAAGCCTATCAGCAAAACTTTCATGAAAACTTCTGGGAATTTATTTTTCAAATTCCCATTCATACTTTTATAGCAGCAGCTTCAGCCAGCTTCTGCTCCTATTTTCATTCCTGCAGCTACAGCAGCCCCTATGCATTTACAGCAGAGACTACAATGCAACCTTTGTTTTTTTCCAGAATCTGGCCAAGAAGGTTGTGCAGCTGCAAAAGGATCCAGGTGCTTGGGCCCATGGCCAGGAGTGGCTTGGACGCTGATGGAAGTGGTGGCCTTCACACCTGGTCAGCCAAGATTTTGGGGTCTGTGCTGCAAAGCCAACAGTGCACTGCTACAAACCTGACATGCTTTTCTGACCCCTGTGCCAGAGCACTCTCCAAATCTGTGACCTTTTTTTTTTTCTTTCCCCCAGGGATATCTTCACCTTTAGTTTTCATTTCTTACACTGATTTTTATGGGGAGATCAGAGACAGAAAAGGCCAGGGCAGAACTTACGTGGAAAGATATGCTTCTGTAGCTTTGAAGCTGCTATTGTTTCAAATCCAACTTAGCTGAAGTATTAGGGCATCAGCAGTCTGCAAATTGTGAAATGCAGTAGCTGCCACCAAAATAAAACAAAATAAAAATTCCACGCATAGTCGATAAGCGTTACAGCTTAACTTGATAACACTATATTTGCTCTTCATCAAGCAGAAAAGTATTCATGTGTCCAATAATGTACTAAGACCTTTTAAACACCCTTGTAATTGAACAAATGAAATAAAGTCACAAAATCCATCTATGGAAAACAAGAATATCAATAATTTATGCACTTTTTAATGAACTTATGAACCCTGCTCAAACACAGACTTTTCTTTAGATCTCAAGAAGTTGTAATCAAAAACCAAGTCTGAATGAAAAAGGTTCTGTTATTAGTAAATTATATGTGTTTCTATATGTGTATGGAAACTTTGGGACTAGCAGAAGAATTATAGCGGTAGGCTTGATAAATGAAGAGTGTTCAGCGGCTCATGGTTGAATTCTTTACCCTTTCTTTTCATACCTATTTACACCAAGCCCTTGGGAAATATAAGTGGGGCAGACTAAAATGTAAACAACTGCTTAAAATTTCGAGATCTTTAAGGTCCCCTCCAACCTAAGCCATTTTATGATTCTATGATATGATTCTATGAATATTTACTTCCATTCTAGCTCTTCATAACTTAATCCTTTACTTTAAAAGTGCAGAAAATCTTTATAATAAATGAACATTTGTTAAGATTTGGTATTTGGCATTTGGTTGCTGTTTTTACAGTAAAAAGTAGGCAGTATTTCTTGACTTCACATGCAGACTCGCTCTTGAAGGGCAAAAATCATTCTGGGACATACAAGTGGTCTTAGTCCCTATTTATAGAATTACAGAGGCAGCTGGAAGGTCCTGTACCCTCCTCCGTTAATTAAAATCTTTGCCAAAGTCTTTAGAAACACCGTATTTCTTTCTGTTTCACCATCCTCCTTATGGCTGTAATCACAGTTTAAGAGCTGATTTGATACTTAAGGACATGTTTTTATGCCCAGTAAACCACTTTTTCATTGGGCTCAAAGTGACAGAAGCAGGACTTTCCTTCCTGTATGACAGGGAAAAAAAGAAAAAAAAAAGAAGTTAAACAGGAGCAAGACTTTGCCAGTCCAACTACTGCTTTCATATTCTTTCTTTCCTCTATGGGACTAAATTGATGGAGTTAAAAGACAGGAGAGGGCTATACTTGATAAAAAGGGCCATATGATGGGAGTTCTGTAGCCTTTATCAAACACCCAGCATGAAATATTGATCATGTTTTGGTGTAGGGCTTAAATCCATCCCTATGCACATGTTCATTCATCAGCATCTCCTCATCAAGAAATATTTCTGAAATACTCCATTTTCTTCTCCTTTGTGTAACCTTTTTGACTTGTGATTTTAATACTTAATAATTACCCACACATGATTTAACTCTTCTACAAATGAGATTTCAAGTCAGCATCTGCTCTAAATTCACGTTACTCAAAAACTCCACATTACTGATGATATACATATGTGACTTGCTTTGCCAACCCTCCATACTCCACCCAAGCAGCTTCAGAAGTAACTTCTACGCCCTCTCACATCCCACACATCATATTCAGTCTCTTCCTTCACTGTCTCTTGTTTATGCATCATAAATGTTCTTTTTTAGTTAATTCACAAGAACTTTCAAATCTAGCCCAGCAGTTCTGAGACGGGCAGTGGGCTTTAATTATTTATCATAATCATTTGAACACTTCAGGTGGCCATTTCATTCATGAAAAATGGCAAATAAAGCCCTGATCCCATTGGCATCAATGGCAGCCTTGGCACTGGCTTCAGCTAGGAATGTTGTGTGCTGGCTTTGCAGTAATAACTTTATCTGTTTCCCTTTTTTCTCTTACCCAAAGCTATTATTACCCAAAGCTATTAATACACTAGCAGGCCACAGTAACTAGAACAATGAAAGAGACATTTAAGAGTACCCCCAAAATGGCTCATTTGCTGCATGCTGAGGACAGGCTTCGGGCGAATCAGGCCCTCCTGTGCTTTGTGTGACTGGCAATTGAGGCCATAAAACCAGTTTACCAAGACAAACTAACACAGAACAGAAAAGCAGACCCAAGAATAAAAATAGTTATCGCTCTCCAGTTGTCCAAAAATACGTCCCCAAACGCAAGATGTGTCAAGCAGTTAATAACTTTTGAACTTTCCTTCGAGCTCCACACCATAGTTTGGTCCCTGTGAGCCTGGGAGGCTGCAACCGACAGTGATGAAGCGCACACCCGCCTAGAGCCGCACTGAGAAAAGCCACATTTGGTCATTGTTTGCTTAAGTTTGCAGCAACAAATGCAGATGCGTGGATTTGGATGTACACCTGGCATTAATCAGCTGCTGCAGCAGCTATTTCACAGCTGCCTCCAAGCAAGGCAAAATGCTGCAGTGGAATAATGGTTTCAGAGTAACCAGAAATCTTTAAAGGACCTGCAGCAAGGAAAGAAACCTCCCTAACAACATTCACTTCCAGCTGTTTTGGTCTTCAGAGATCTTTTTTGTTAACTCTCTCCTCAGATAAAGCGATCTGCAGTTTTTTTTGGCTGGAAACTCCAGGAGAGACCCTTCGCTCCAGAATGTCCTTTTTCTGTCATGTAAGGTAGCTACTTTATTTGTTTTTCAAGCGTTGGATATGTTGCAACATCAGATGTATCTGGAGGGGCAGTGGTGAAGTCAGGCTCATTAAGCAATAACAGTTGTTGATCATCAGCTCCGTAAGATATAGTGGGATACAAGGGGAGGGAAGAGAGGCATTTGTCAGCAACAGTTTTTTGCTAATGAGGCCTGACATATGTATTTATCTGTTCTCTGGTTAGATGGTGAGCAATCATAGAATCATAGAATTGCTCAGGTTGGAAAAGACCTTAAAGATCATCAAGTCCAACCGAAATCTAACCATACCACCCTAACTCTAACAACCTTCAGCTAAATCGTAACCCTGTGCACCACATCTAAATGTTTTTTAAACACATCCAGGGATGGTGACTCAACCCCCTGGGAAGCCTATTCCAGTGCGTAACAATCCATTCTATAAAGTATTTCCTAATATCCAACTCCCTTGGTACAACTTAAGGTCATTTTCCCCTTTTCCTGTCTCCAGTGAGAAGAGACCAACCCCACTCTTGCTGTAAGCACCTTTCGGGTATTTGAAGAGAGCAGTAAGGTTTCTCCTCAGCCTCCTCTTCACCAGACATTTCCCTAGTTCCTTCAGTCGCTTTTCATAGGATATATTCTCCAAGACCTATGTGAGTTTTGTTAAATTTAGAATATTCCTGTCAGTAGCTAGGAAATGAAGCTCAAATTAAAACAAACAAATAACAACAAAAAAAGCAGCAAAGACAAGCAATGTAACCCAGCTCCTAAAAATCTTAAATCTGAGCTTAAAGAGGGTAAATCCCTTTTGAACCAGTCATAGACACCGTAGCAACTGAACATACCATATGCAAAAGTGAGGGTCATTTACCCATTTCTCTTCATCCAGACCATAATCATGAAGGTAGGTCATCTGGATATGCAAAGATAGATGCTACTTCTTATCTTTTCTTTTGTTATTATTCTATTATTTCATTACTAATCTTTTTGTGCTAAAAAAGCTTATGATTTTGGAAATGAGAGCAATGTATCAGTTACTACGTAGCTAATTTCCTCTTTGCTTCTTGGAAAGTGCCTATGTAGCAGGCACCAAACCAACCGTGGCATAGAACTGATAAATCCAACATAGCTGTCAGCCAGTAAGTGCGGCATCATGCTGTGTGAGGAGCCCAGGGTGGTGCTGCTTCTCAGCTCTGCATGTGGCTGCAGTGGGAATGTTGTTCAAAGCTCCTTGCCCATAGGTCTGTGTGAGACAAGAGGTATTCTGACCCCAGCTGAGCTTGCTGGCTCTGGACCCAGGTGACTGAGAAAGCTGAGATAGGTGGAAGAATACCCGTCACTTTATCCAACATCCTGATTGAAGAAAGCTGTTCCTCCCCTCATGTTTTATAACTCCTGCTGTTTGAATGTTCATATCTCTTCTATCTTCCTGCTGATCTGTGTGAAAAGAAACAAGTACAGCAGTGACTCCTCTTTTTGCCTTCAAAGTCAGAAATATCCCTCTAGTGAAGAGGATGCATAAAATTCAGTGTAACAGCATCAGTGAATCAATGGAATGTGTTGGGGATACTAGATGGCTGTGGTTGCACCCATTTAGAACAGAAAATCTTGCATGCTTTCAAATAGCATATCTATCAGAAATAGTTCTAATGAACTGTTTCTCTATTGTTTTCCAATTATTGACATTAGGAGAAATATATACATATCTGTTCACACAGATTCACAGTTCTTTGTGTTAAGCATAAAACATAGATATGATGAACACAACTACTAGCTTGTTGGTATGGAGAAAGCCCAGTTCCACTGTGATTCTGTGAGACGCTGAGTTCTCTTATGACATACATTTTGGAAAGATAAAAGTACGACAGAGACATGGCTATTTATCTTCACAAAGACCTCTCCTCCTTATGGTCTTTTCTGCATCAGTGGATGTGGGATTTTGTGCTGCCTCAAAAAATGGTCTAAAATCAAGACATTCAAATTCTTTGTTAGAGATGTTTTTCACATCTGCTTTATAACCAGCAGACAGCCTTCCTGCTTGATTCTGTCCATTAGAATGAGGCCAACTTTCTGATGGAGAGTCAAGGAAATAATACCTGTGCTTCAGAGTTAAGTCCTTCTTCTGCATACCTTATAAAAAATTTAACTTAAGTGATTATCTGTGCTCATCCATATGTTGAAATAGTAGCTGGGATTTAAAGCCCATTCAATGTGTTAAGGCCCAGTTGCAGTTCACTAATACCAACCAATCTATTAATGGTTACTATTTTTGACATTTACAGACAGAACCAGATGGATACTTCAGAATTCTATGCAAGCACTGGGGATACTAAATGTTCGTCTTTGTTATGTGAATGCTTCTTGGTCCAGGCACCTCTTTAATTTTATTCAGATGGGAAATTTATCTCAATATTCAGATGTTTTATTGTAATGGAAACAAAGTTTGATGAAAGAGATACCTGTAAGCATGGGCTTAAAAGAGTTTATCAGTTACACATAAATCATGGAACAAGTGTTAGTCTAACGTTGAAAAAACAGAATGCAAAAAATAAAAATTAATCTCATCTAAGTTCCCAAATCTGTAGTGTAGGTATCTCCATGAGCTAGTCACACTAGGAACCCTTTATGGAAAATAATGGAGGGAAAGCAGCACTTTCAAGCTTAGCAAATCTGATTTTCTTTATAGATTTACTTTAAGATGGAAGAATATTCATCTCAGAAGTTCATGTTTCTCTCTGTTGACCACAAAAGTAAGTCTAGACAACCAACTCAAATACAGGCATTTCCACTGAAAATGTCCTTTCTTGATCATAGTTATAGTACCCCCAGAAGTTACGCTCACTGATGATCTAAAATGACTTAGAGCATAATGGATAGAAAAGTATCTCTGCATTCCCTGACCATTTAAATCTCTGCTCAGGAGCAAACATATTAACAACAGTTTTACTGCTGTTGATGTTTTTATGAGTGACCTTTCCTGGTATAACTGCTAACATTCACTTGGAGCAGAATATACCTTTGCCATCATTTTGAACTCTTTCTCAATGCTTGATGTTTATGCTTCATCTGAAGAATATCAGGCTTGTAAGAGGGTCAGATTGTTGGCTGAGGTCAGTAAATGCGGTGCATTTTTAAATGTATATACTCTGATCAGTTCACTTAAGAGCTTCAGTACATAGTTTTGCAATCACATATCTCAGAAATAATTTATACAATCAATTAAAGAGCATTATCAAGGGATGATTTGACAACTGTTGCCATGCCAACCAATGAAGCAGAAAGCTCCTCAGCATTTAAAGGTTGCACCTGGTGATAGATATAGCAGATTTTGAGGACTCAGACAGAATCGCAGATGTCCAAAGGTGTGGAGGGAACATGATTTAAAGCTTGATGTTTTTCCATTTTTACTGGCGAAAGGGTGTTGATGGCATGTTGTTCACTTTCTCATTAAAATTCTGTCATTTTTCACAAAGTGTTCTGCATTCAGGGCTGAAAATTGAAGTGAGAATGCACTTTACAGACTGATAAAATATGATAGCAAAATGGATGATGTTCATTTGCAGGCTGAATTAATTTAAAAAAAAAACAAAAAACAAAAAAACAGTTTGTGTCAGTGCATTTATGAAAGACCCGTTAATCAAACACAACTTTACTAGCTTTAATGGACACATGTTAAACACTCTTGTATTAATATTTAAAATTCCACTTCACAAATGTCTTCCAGTGCATCGAGCTAAAAAGTAATTAGAATAGGTCATTATAAGAATAAAACAGCCTGCTCCATGCCCATCACCCTCAGGTGAACCATCTTTTTCTAATCCCCACATGGCCCTCCCCTGCTGGAGCTTCATGCCTTTCCCTTGGGTTCTAGTGCTGCTTGGAATAAAGTTGAGAATATTTTAAAATGAAGTTCTGAGCAAATATCAGATTCTGAAATATTAATTATTCTGGAGCTAATTTTTGCTTCTAATTCCATGCCTGCTTGCACAAGCCACTCTGTTGGCTTCTATGATACGATTTTTGTGATGCACCAGGACGAGTCCTGGCATTTCAGAGACCAAAAAACAAAAGATCTTTTGTTCACATTTTAATTCATTCTGTGAACTCTCAGATCCTTGTATATTTTTCTTGTCTCTGAAACAATGGATGGCACCTACTGACATTAGTAGCTTGGGTATCTCTCTTAGTTATTGGATGTAAGTTCAAGTCCTACACCAAAGAACTGGCTCAGCCGTACTCAGGTAACCACTGACTGAGGATGTGGATCCAATACTACTCATATTTTTTCTCTCGGTGGACTTAATTACAGCTGCCTGTTTTTCTTACTCCAATAGACCATCCTCTGTTCAGGGAAATAGGGAAAGAAGGGAGGAGGTATAAAAGTGAAATTGTGGGGTTTTTTTGCCAAGAATAATCTTCCAGTTCTCTCCCGTCTACAAGGTTCCAAATCTGCCCTTTAGGCTTCAGTCCCAGGCCTTTCCCAGGGCTACTTTAATGTGAGCAGAAGCCTCAGAGGGAAAGTTTCCATATGGCCTTTGGGCAGCAAAGCCTCATTTTCTCTCTTTTCAGAATAACAAAAAAAAAAAAAAAAAAAAAAAAAAAACACGTACAATAACTCAGCTGCTACAAGGTCTCCTTGGGTTGTTATTTTTTTCTAGTTTATGTGAGAGTTTGAGCCTTAAAAGCAGGTTTCCTGTTCCCAAAGCCCATGCAGTTTGGTGTGGGGAACCAGGCTGCGAGTCGCATGCTCTCCCTGTGCCTTCCACAGCCTGCCAAGGCCCTAGGGGCCTGGAGGCAGCCTCAACCAGCAGCAGAATGTAGTTTATCTGGAAGCCTGTTGTGCACAAGAAGCAAGTATAGCAGCTGGTGTATTTTAGCATGATTAACTTTGCTAGAAATGATTTTCAGTCTTCAAAGTTTGGTCGCTCTGTAGCTATTGCAGGTTCTGTATATGCCTTTCTTGGTGTTGAATACGGAGTTTCCTCAGCCAGCTCCCTTGGGTACTGGCTCTCTCAAGACTTATGGTATGTGTGGGCATCTATACAGAATATCTGTGCCTATCAGATCATCCAGTGGTCCAGAAAATGGTTTCTGGATCCCAGCTTTAAATCTGGGGCCTCCAAAGTTCTGTGCATGTCCTGTTTCACCTGCTTACCTCCCCTCCTCCCCAAACAATGGCTGCCCTTTGCTGGCAGAAACTGTCTGGGGTCATCCACAAACATTCGCGTGTTGTTTGTGTCCAGAGGAATTAGTGAAACTAAGCTGCATGTCTTGTTTGTAAATTGCCAGTTGAGTTTAAAAGAAGCACTAATTCCAGGACAGTTTTCTGAAGATCTGTCAAGCTCCTCTGTCTTGGTTTTTTACTACAGTAAAATGTCCATGTGCTCACATCTCATATCGGAGAATGTAACAGTTTATGTCATTCCAAGTCTGCCACTTGCCATTACTTCTCCATCCACCACATCATTCCTTCCTGTTTTTTTATAACCTGCACCCCTCACAAAAGTTTCTTTCTAGCCCTCAATTTTAAAACAGCAGCGTGGTGTTTCCCCAGATCTATTATGCAAGACACACAAAATGCTGTTGGGGAATTAATCTAACAGTGTTACCTAAGCTGCATATTCAGAGTCTGCTGTTATTTAAATTATGTGACAAATTAAGCTAAATGAAATAATACTTGTTAACCCAACACCTTGTGTTCTGCAAGCCAGCATAATCTGTATAACAGCAAACCTCTAAAAAGTTCCCATCTTGGGGTTATTTTTTGTATTTAGAAGCATGCATATGAAAAGAATCAATTAAAGTGCTTATATCTCATCAGTTTCTGATAATTAATATGAGCTCTAAGGGCTTTATGGATTGCTGGTTTGATAATTCACTAGCAGCTGAAGTAATAGAGGTTATGATGGAAAGATGGCCTCATAGCTGCCTTGCAGAGTGCACTAAATGATTGAACCCAAAGAATAATAGGGATGGAAATTGCTGTGTTCATTCATGGATAATATATGACAGGAGTAAGGCAAGCAGCAAGTTAGCAGATGACTCAGCCAAGCATCTATGACTGAACAAAGTGTGATTATAACCTTCTGTCATTGAAAATATATTTAATGGAAACATTATCATTCTGATATATTGCTTGCTAAGATAAGACGTTTATAGTACAGCTTCCCTGTGATGCTTCTATAGGACTAGATTCTGGCACACTTACTCTAGCAGAATTGTACTTAGCCCCAAAATAAATCTACTCCTCCCAGAGCAAGAGACTCTTTGAAATGAGCAAGTGAGCCAGAAGCTGGTCCAAAATTAGCTGGAGTCAGTTATCGGCAGATAAATATAAAGGATCCTATTAATTTTTAATACATAGAGAGGAAGATACTTATAAACACTGAGGGGCAAATGTAAGACAGTTCCTTTGTTATGACTTTTCCAAGGTAAATGTAGAGCATGGGACAACATATATATATGTTACACATATATACACACATATATATATACACAAATTTTAATTAACAAGTAGGAATAGCCACATGCCTCAGATACAGATCAAAGAAATAGGATGGATACTGGAGGCACAGATTAAAGTTGTTTGTCTTTCCTCTGCATCTGGGAGAGCTCAGTTTGTAACATTTTTATTGACAGGAGCACTCAGGTGTTCAGCAGCAGAACAGAGCACAAAGTCTGGACTGTTGTGTTAAAGTGAAACTTGCTGAAGGGAGGGGAAGAAGGATAAAATTGGAGCAGGATAATCTCTAGAGCACATTATACATGTATGCTGGTCAGGGATGGCTTGCAGCAGCTCCGAAATATTGTGCAGCAGGGCTCTGCCAACAGAATTCATGCTGAAAACATATGTTCTCCTGTTCAAACCAGCTTTTGCTACATCTGGAAACCAAGAGTTAGAGGGGGAGGGAAAAAATAAGGCAGCATATGTAATTCTCTTCTAAGAGAAACCATTCATTTGTTCATGAAAGAAATCTTTCTCCTTGTATCACCACCAAAAATGTTCACAAAGTTCTGGAATGGATATTAAAAAGCTGTGTTAAGAAAATGGGGGAAAAAATGGTGGGGGAAGGAAATGTAGGTAATGGCAGACATTTATGTCTTTTCTTCTGAAGTAAAGTCATATTTTGATACCAAGAGCAATCTTATTTAGCAAAAAGTGGAAAACTTGGCAAAAACATTGTTTAAAATGACTGCAAGTCTTGTAAAGCCCCCAGAATAACTCTGTTTTGCTGTCAAAAGCCTGGGAAACAGAAACCAGATGTTTCACCCAGTCTCACTGACTCAGCCAGACCTCTCCTTGCTATGCAGGCAGCTGCACTGCATGTCTTTCTCAGAAACTAAATAGTGCTTGTCTTTGACACTCCTGCGTCACTCTCACTGACCAGCAGGACACTGTCGTCAGAAGGAGATGGTTTCTGTCACACTTCCCAAGGCCTCATCTACAGAATCTGCACTGGACTGAGCAGCTCCTTGCTTTGACAAATACGAGCATTAGGTACAAATTTCTGCAAGCCTTTATTCCTCAGGCAAACAACAGAGCCACTTAAGTCAGAAAGCACTACCCACTGTAATGGATGGTGGCAGCTTAGCTCTTGGTTTGCACCCTAAACAATGCATGCATTATTAGAGCTAATGGTACACGTAATAATACAGCCTTGAGACTGCAGCTTGGAAACGCCACAATAGCAGATTGTTTTATTTTACTTCATGGGAGAAAGTATGGTGAGTAACAAGAAAATCAGTTGAGCTGAGTCTGGACTCTCCCTGCTGGGCTGCTCAGGAAGGCAGATGTGAGCTCCAATTGCTTTTTGGGGGCATTTTGAGGCAATATATTGATGTCTGGATCCTCTGTACAGCTACTGCCCTCCACCAACAAGGCACATGATGTCTCTATCTCCATGCTTTGGGGCATCCAGGTCACTGGCCACACAATGGGGACACAGATCTGCATTTAAAGCAGTGATTCATACCCTCCCCTCCAGCAGCTACTGGCAGTGGTTGTCCCCATCCCTGTTCTCCACATGAAGGATCTGGTTTAGGTATTGTGCTCTTGGCAAGCTGTGTCTGTGAATCCCCAGCATTCTTCATATCATAGGATTTTGTATCCACTCTCTGGGGATAACTACTATGGTTACTTCATGTAAGCATCTCACTGTCTTTGTCCTGGACATCTGTGGGTCTTGTGCCTAGATGCAAAGATCATGCTGGAAGGAAAGTTTCAGAGTCTGGCCTTAAATTCTCTATACAGTGCAATACTAAGGAACACTCTGACTGCAGTCTTAGTTTACTTTTTAAATGTTGAATTTGCAACGTAAATCTTCTTTTTCTGGATATCTGATGGAAAAAAATCTTCTCAGAAAGACTCATGAGGCACTGGAACAGGTTGCTCACAGAGGTTGGTAGTCACCATCCCTAGAGGTGTCCAAGAAAAGGGTAGATGTGGCAGAGAGGTACATGGTTTAGTGGAGATGGTACGGATGGATGGATGGTTGGACTAGATGATCTTAGTGGTCTTTTCTAATCTTAATGATTCTATGAGTCTATATGATTCTGTTTCACTTAACCAGGTACAGCATTTAATTTCTGTCTGAATTAGAAATTTTAAGATGTTATCAAGAGAATCGTACACTTACCACAACAAATATTGGGCTGAATATCTGTAATGACTGGGATATTAATATAATTTACAAATCATTCTGTAAAACTAGGGCATGTGAGAAGGGAAAAGCTACTGCCTTATATATCCTTGACTCTAAATTCACTGTGAGATAGAAGGAGATAGGACTCTGGAAGTTTTTTTTTAAAAATCATTAAAGTAGGATAGGAGAAGTTTTGTCATCTTGCAGTGGCTGGAGAGGTCTCTAGAGCAGATCAGATTAACAAATCACTCTGGTAAACTTTCATTATCCCAAGATTTGGGAATAGTAGAGATTTTAACTGTATAAAATGGAAACAGTACAGTAAAAACCAGACTGTTCAGCCACTTCTTGGAAGACAATTTTTGATAAGGAAGATGAAACAGTAAAATCTTTTTCTAGTTTTGATCCTAACCAATAAAGAAAGAGAAGATGACTGTAGAAAGGTAAAAAGCAATTTGCATTCAAGAGAACATGAAATGACAAAGTTTATGATCTTCCTAAAGAGTATTAAAAAAATGAAATGCAAAACAGCAAACTTAAGTAGCTGCTGCAAACAATTAATAGGTAAAGTCTGGTGGAAGACACTTTAAGAAGATGAACCTGTCAGTTCTTGAAAGTGTCAGTGGAAGAAATCAACTACAGAAGGATACAAATTCAGCTAAACTATGGGCTCTTCACTCACCTCACACACAGGAGGAAATAAGTAAACAGTAAGAGAGATTACTAAAGGCAGATATGAAAAAGTAACTCAAGGATGCAATAACAGACATCAAGGACAAGAAGAAAACATTCTACAAATAATACATTTCTAGTAAGGAGAAGACCAGTAGAGAGGGAAATATTGTGGATGAAGGTCAAAATATTTAAAGGTTTTCTGTTGTGGTTGGTTTTTTTTTTTCATCTATTGTATGTATAGCAGTGATCAGGTGGTTAACTTCATTAATTCCAAGGACAAAACACTGCAATAGAGAAAGAGCAAGCCAGAGAAGAACAAGGTAAGCTGCGGCTTGCAATGGCTCATCTTCCTGGTCTGACCTGAGAGTAGCCAGCCGAGGCAGTCTCTGAATTGTCAGCACTTCTTGCTGGGGCCTGGCAGAGAGCTTCAGGAGCTTTGAAAGGTCAGTGGAAATGAACAGGTAATAAAAAAGAGAGAAATCAGAGGCAGAGGGCAGCAGCAGCTTAAATTCCGGCTTGGAAAGCAAAAAAACTTCTTGGGATGAACTAGGAGGTGAAAAGGTTAGCTTCCAACTTGGATCTACCAACTAAAACCATTTGAAATAAGGAGAGAAGCAGTGGGTAGCAGCTGTCTTTACCTTAGCCAGATTTTGACAGCTGAGCATGGCACATAGTACTGTAAGCAAGAATTATAGTCTATAGACTGTTAGCAAAATGTACCTACCGAGCAGTTGGCGAAGGTTTGCTCTCAAATTGAATGGATGCCTTGGATGGGATGATGCAGAGTTCTAGAGTCAGCTTTGCCCAGTGCTATCACTATCTGGATGATGGGAAAAAAAGATGTGCTAGATGAATTAGCAGATGATACTGCTGGGAGGAACTGCAAGTACTTGCAGGATAGCATTAGAATTCAAAATGCCCTTGGCAAATGAGTGAAATGGCCTGGAAAATACATAAGACAAATTTCCACAGTGAAAATGCAAGGTGCTACACTTTGACAGGATTGATCACAAATCTGAAGTTGGCAAGAACAAAATTAAGTTGCAAAGCTGTGTCATGGAAAAGGCTAACACTGTGCTGCAGTATATAGAAAGTAGTGTCACAGAGAGTTACTTGCAGAAATACTTTTTTTTTTTTTTTCCCTCGGCATAGATAGAGTTTTAATTACAGACGTATGTGAGCAAATTTGAGAATGTCCAAAGGAAAAAACAAGATGTCTAAAAAAACATGACCTTGGAGGAAACAGTGAAGGAATTAGCTTTGTGTGGTATAAAAAAAAGACTGGGGGATGGGGTGGCAAAAGTGCTTTAGTACATAAAGGCTGCTGTGAAGGGGAAAGGCATAACCTGCCCTTTGCATCTACAGGGGATAAGAAGTGGGGTCAAGAAGTGGTGGAGTTCAACTGCTGCAGAGGAAGTGCATAAGAATTTTCTGAGGCATTAGGGAAAACTTTCTAATGGTACAATTAGCGAAGCACTAGAATAGATTGCCTGGGGAAGTCATGGAGTCTCCATCATTGGCGATCTCGACAATTTACACTAACATCTGTCAGGAACAACACACATATAACCAAACTGGCTGGGGGCCAGGGAAGTGACTACATGACCTCCTGAAGTCCCTTCCAGACCTGTTTTTCTCTGGTTCTAATCACTCAAGAACCTCCCTCCCTGACAGTGCTCTGTGCTTTTGGTTTGAAGTTTTTCACTTGCTGTTTAATTCCTACTCTGCTTTCTTTGCAGTCCCCAGTGTTTGTGGATCTTTACTAGTTTTTCTGAAAGAGAAATAATGTTTCACTTACAGTTCCTCCAGCAAACATTAGGGCTGCACGTGTAGTCATCTTGTATGTTTTTGGAGGTTTAAATTTAGGGCAGCCTCAGATCCTAAACCTGCTCATATGTGAGGGAAAAAAGGCTGGAACTTTAACTATATGAAGGAGCAAGAAACAGAGAGACAGGCTGGCAAACTTCTGTGTGCCACATGGGAAGAAGAGTCAGCCTGAGCTCTTTAAACCTTCCTTCCTCCCCTGAAAGAGAGAGATTTCTAGTTTCCCAGTCACAGATGGAGGATCAAGGCTCAGACTCATTTCTCTGTAGTCCAAAGAAATGCTCAGAGCTTGGAGCAGGCAGTAGGTACCTGACCTCAGCGCAGACTGTGACACTGATATCTCCAGGGCTCGTTCTGCATCCCGCTTGATTCCCAGGTCTAAAAAATAGAACTGAGGAAATCTGTCAAACAAACAAACAAAACTAAGGGGTAGTTGGAAAGAGGTGAAGAATTCTTTACATTTACTCCTTGATTGTGTAAGTCCAAATTTGGATTTCTACACTTCACAAGTATCTGTGAGAAATAACAGCAACATCATTCACAGAAATGTCAACTTTTAATTACCTAGAAAGTACCCTGAAAGAGAAAAGAGAGGTCTTAAGTGGACCACTTACCTTAATTTGATATTTTCAGATGAGATAGAAGTACTCTGTTAAGGTGAGTATCTCTACAAGCATTCCTCGTCTGTGCTACAGAGAGAGCATATCAGTTATTAGTTCTTCACCAGTATTCTTGGGACTATGTTTGACTCATACTTCATCTGGTTTTGGCTGGTGGCATACCTGCAGTTAGATATGGCAGAGTGAGGGATTAGGGATGTATTGATCAAATAGCCTGTTTTCAAGTTCACATAAAAGGAGAAAAGAGAGATCACTATGTTCCCTTGTACTGAGGAATTGCTCCTCAAATATTTAAGGAGATTCAGGCTCTTCAAAACCCATAAATCCAGGGGAAAGGAATAGAATAAGTGGCTGACAGTGTCCCCCTCAACCTGAGCTTAGGTTAAACTGATCAGATCTCCCAGGTTTTCACATTTCCACTGTGTGCCCATTCTCCTTTCACACTAGCTGGCTGGCCCAGTCCATTCTCACCAAGTTCCCCTGGCAGCTGCAAACTCCCCATTCTTTATTCTTCATTCTCCTTTCCCCCAAGTGGATGCTGCTCGCAACAACCACTCACATTTGCCAGATCACTGAAGGAAAAATCTGAGTTGAATGAATTTCATGGTGTCCTTGGGATACAAAATTCCAAAATAATTCCATCTGCCTTTCTCAGACACACACTTTTGATAGAGAAACTCTGTGGTAAAATGCATGCAACATGCAAGAAGGGTCACTGGTTATGGCTGGGTCCCAACTGGCTCGGAGGCCAGTGGTGTGCAACACCTACTGCAGTCAGCTCACCTGGGAAGTGAGCACCTTCTGGCTTTAATTTGTTTAATAGAGGACTGACTCTACTTCCTGAACCTGAATCTCCTGAAATAGCCAGTGTCTTTCTTAACCTTGCACATAGGACAGGATAAATAACTGTGGATCTGCCAGCTCTGCTTTTATTCTGTGCATGCAGCTATTCAGTACACAGACAAGGGGCAGTCACATAGAAAATGGTGTCTGTGCCTTGCTCGAAACCCGCTGTTCTGCTGGTGGCATTGATGTTGTATTTAGGTCACTTTTAAAACAGGGCAAATTAGGCTTCAGGGCAGAATTAGATCTCTTGGCTCTGTATCCAGATTCTGTCCTCACTTTGGAGTAAATAGACAGTGATGGCTTCAGTTTGCCGAAGATATAACGGATATACCTGCAATACTTGAATGTATTGTGATGGAAAGCAGAATTTGATCTCTTAATAGAAAAAATAATCAAAAGCCATCAGACTGTTTCCTCAAGCTTCATTACCAGAAGGGAAAAAAAGAAAACAACATAAGGAGGAGTAATCATTTCCTTTTTCCTCACATTTCACTGAAAATACAGTCTGCTTCCAAAGCTTTCTACTAATTTGCATTTGTTTCCTAATAAAGAAAGACTTTCATTTGCACCAAGGTCCTTTCTATACCACTAGGAATGATCTGTTCCAGAAGCTGCCCTGCTGGCACAAATCTTCCAATGGTGAAACTTCATCAGGGAGAGGAGTATGTCAGAATTACAAACCAACACATATGTAGTTGAAGTTATGTCAAATTTGATTCATATACCTGTTAATGGTAGCATACAAACACAGCTGTCCCTGTTCCCCGGTTTTATTGGTTTCTTCATTTGTGTGATTCATTCACAACTTGAAGAAGCTTTATATCTCTTGTTTTCACTTGATATGCTCACGTGTATGACTCCACATGGCGGAATAAACAACATATCACACCACGTGCATCTGAAATCATTGTCCTGCTTCCAGTACAGAAGGTAGGTCTGTGTAACTGCATTCTGCAGGATGCTGTCAGGAAACTCTGAAATGAACATTAGACACATGGGTGGGGTTTTTATGCAGTGTGTGTCAAGCTTCTTTAACAGCCTTTGAACGAGCTCATGGCAAATAGTGTTGGTAAAAAATCCAATCAAGGAAAGTATGAAACCCTTGTGGTCTGGTAGACCATTAAGACAGAGAGCTAGTAAGAGACATTCCTACAATAGTAGACCATTATCACAAGATGACTGTATCTTCCTTCCCCTCATCCTGCACTTGCCTGGTGTCTCTCCTCTTCCCCTTTCCCCTCTGATTTGTCTGAAGTCATCAGTGGCACCAGCAGCTTTTTCAGTGCAAACAATGTGCAACAAGAAAAATACTCTTTCATAGCTTAGGTACTGCTCAAAATCATGTAAGCAACGGTAAGTAACTGGTCCCATCCCATCTTTACAAAACAAAATGGTTTCTGATGACCCCCTCATTTCAAAAAGGAAGTTAGTTTACAATAAAGGAATTAAAAATTATAAATACTTAAGACAGAACCAAAATATTCTATAATTATTAAAATGATTTTATTTATTTTTTCTAGGAATATGGCCAGAAATTTGGTTTGGCCAATTGGTTTCCAATCAATATTTGAAATTCTTGAGTCTTTATAGGATGAGTTCAAATAGGACAAAAAATTTTATAAATGAAATAATCATGCAGATGAAAGAGAATATAAACAAAAAGATTTTGGTGTGTGCATGTAAAGACACATGCTTATTTCAGTATTTGCTGTTATAAGAGCGAGAACAGAAAAGAATGGGATAGCCTTATCTTTAGTGGTATGCAAAAGAGATATAGAAAAAATTATTTCTCTATTCATTTTTATTATGTATCTTGTCCGTGACTTACAAAGTGCTTTCTTTTTAAGGACACATTTTAAGGCATACATTTTAATGTTAAAGCTTCCTTCAGTGAACTCCAGTTAAATATCTTTTCTTAATCAGTCTAACTAATTTACAGAGGGAATTTTACTTAGCCTTGAAATGAAGGAAGTCATTTGCCTCCAGGAAATGTACCCTGGAACACTTTGATTTTTCACAGTAACAAGCTTTTTTCACTCTTTCTGGATCTGTGTCCTATGAGTGGGCTATAACAAGTTTTAGAGCAGATAGTTGTTCTTCTAACATGTCACCAGCATATGTACATGTCAATCCATGTTACACAGGAAATAAGATAACATCATCATTTCAGTGAAGAGCTTCTGCAACTTCAGTTTCCATATTAACGGGAAAAATAAGGCTTCTTGGAAAGTTTATAGCCTGAACAGTGACAAATACTTTCAATGCACATAGACACAGTTCCCAGATAGTTTCCACTGCCCTGCAGCTCTCCAGCCCACGTGGCTTGCAACATGCACCAGAGGCAAGGAGTTTGGTATGAGGAGGGAAAAAGGGCTGGAGAGAAAAAGGATAGAAGTCTTCCCAAGCAGTCTGCTGAGTGGAAACTTCTGCCTTCTACCAAGGAAGAGTTTTCAAGTGGATGTCATCCAAGTACTATTTGCTTCCCCAAGGTCTGTGCCCCCATTTTGAGATGTGTGTGGTGCCCATGCCTGCTAACAGCTGTCCCTTTGCCTGGCTCCATCTGCGAACCCTCTGGAGCCTCCTCCCCCGCTCCAGCAGCTCCTTACTCTCTTCTAAGGCTGTGCCTTGTCCCACCTACTCACAAGTTAGTCCAAACCATAACTGTGCAACACCATCTCCTCTCACTGCAGGAGCATACTCGCCTCCTGCAGCTACCCCTGGGTCTCAAAGCACTACTAAAGGAACATTTTGGAGGCCCACCAATGTAAGGATAGTCCTGCCTGCCAGTGCATGTAAGAGCATGCTGAATCAGGACCTATTCCTCTGACTCCTTTTCTGCTAATACTGTCAAATCAGAAGTTTCTTCCAAAAATAACACGCGAGCGTCATTTTATCTCCAGTTCATGAAAACAGAAACTCGGCTGATTGAAAGAGATCCCATTGCCTTCCACAGCACACATGTGCAAGATGAGGACAGATCAGTATAAACACAGGTAGCCCATTGGCCACTCATTTTACATTATACCACAAAAGCATAACAAATGGCTGAAAAATCCTCTAAGTTACATATATGCTGTTGCAACACATAATAATCTTGCTTCAGCTGTTCACAGAGTGGGGAGAACAGCAAGCTGCAACATTTACACCATTACTAAGGTACAACTGATATTTTCATATCCCTACTTCTGGGCAACCTTTCAGGAGAGCTTTCCTGGAGGTCTGTCTGTACGTCTATCATCGTACAAAACTATCAAAAACCTAATTTGTGCCAAAGAGGATAGTGCTGAAAGAACTGGTGATTTTCTCTCTTGCTGTGCCATGTGATTGGCCTCTCCCTGAGCCTTAATTAAGGTATTTGTCTCCAGGTGTTGAACGGCCATCGATAACATGCCATATATATCCTGTCTTCTATTAAAGCACATATGTATTGTCAGATTATATTTATGTATTTCATAATATAGTGCATGTGTTGCGTTGTAATGTGAGGTGTAACTTTCAGACACTGAGGAGGTGGAAGTGCAACCAGCTTGAACAGTGTCCCTGCAGGCACACTGTGACAGCATGTAACTTCATCTCCTGAGCATGGCAGACCAGTGGTGGGGGTGAGCAGGTGAGCAGGAGGGAAGGCACCATCACCCACAGACTCGAGGAGGAATACTGCAAAGGCCACCAGTGCTGCAGATTCCATCTACTGCTGTTTTCCTGCATTTCAAGGAGTGATTATATTTACGAAATAGCAGCTTTTCTTTTTCTCTCTGTTTTTCTCCAAAACTCCTTTGCTGCACCCTGTTTCTGGCTCACACTATGAATGTGCTTTCACAGCAAGAAGAGCCTCAGCTTCTTTAATTTATTACCTCTGTTTATGGAATATGGATATTGGGCCAACTTTACTTCTTACACTAAGTGAATCAGTGCAAATGCAATCACTTTTGGACATCCACTGTATAAAATAAGCATATTTAGATGATCAAATAAGTGTTCCCATATGCATGTTGGCTGGTATTTTCTGCTGGTATAGCGTTCTTGTTTTTCTTGTGTGGTGTCCTTTGTCTTCTTTCTTTCCCTTATAGACTGCATTTGGTCAGTCACTCAGGAGGAAAAAAAAAAAAAGAATAATAAATGATTGGGCCTTAAAAGAAATACTGTCTATTCTGCATATGGCATTTATAGATCTTCAGAAATTCTTTTGGGAGGCGTGCTTCAGATTCACGGTCTTTCTCCTTCGGGGATGGTTTTAATTTGTTAGCACTTTAGATCTGTAGTCTTGAGGTAGCTCCTTTTTCAGTCAATAATATGGTTAGTGAAATAAGGATAAAATATTATAATTGTGTTCTTCAAATCAGATTTTTATGTGGGGTTTTTTCCTCCTGGAATGTAAATTTGTCATTCGGAGAAGATTTTTTCCTGTTTTCTTTTAATCCTTGGTGCTTGTGCCAAGAATGATGATTTTAGCCATGAATTACCGCAGTGACTCAAAGCCAAGCTGCTGGGAGGCCGCTGCCCTTGAATGCACAGAAAGCCAAAGAAACCTGGCTTTGGCTCCAAAGTTTCTGACTGCAGTCTGCCACCATGTCTACAGCTCTTACCTTGCTTTGCTCACACAGAATCATAAAATGGCATGTGTTGGAAGGGACCTTAAACATCATCCAGTCCCAACCCCCTGCTGTGGACAGGGCTGCCACCCACCAGATCAGACTGCACAGTACAGAGAAAAAGCAGGCAGTCTGAGGTAAATCTTAGTCTACCCTTGGCTTTTTCTTTTGACCTAAAGCTAATTTGGGGTCTGTTGGAGCATGTTGTAAATTAAATAAGATAGAAGGACTTTCCTTCTCTTCTATCCATATTGATTTTCTTAGAAAGTAAAATTTTCTAAACATGCCTCTAGGAGGTCTGGGTGCTTTTATTTATTCTGACGTGGCTGAAGCCCTCCACCCTCATTTTGGAGTGAGAAATGTAGTCGTGCCACATAAATCTGGACCAGGAACAGACAGCCACGGCAACACTGTCACACAAATAGCTGAATAAGGAGCTAACAAAAGGCCTCAACCTGCCATATACACACATAAAAGTCTTTGTCCAGCAGAAACTTTTGAAAACAGCATTTTATTTGTGCAGAGTGAAAGAGAAAGGCAACACAGGATGATGCTACCAATTTATGGAACCAGGAACATGAGTTTCTCATCGAGTCCATCCCAGTCACACGATAGATCTACTCTATCTCTGTCCCTCAGGCAGATGTTTCTACAACCTGACCTCAACAACCTCTTACTGCAGGGATTTCACGCTCTCCCCAGTCGCCTTTTTTGGAACTCCAGTATCTTTCTCAGGAAAAAAGCTTTTCCTATCACTAAACATAAAGCACAGCTATGACTTCATTCCAGCATTTCCTTTCTCCCTGTCTGTGGATGTGGAGAACAGATTATTCTCTTTCTTTTGCAGCAGCTTTTTTGCATACTGTGATCATGCTTTCCCATCAGTTTGCATTTCTCTCACACTGGAATACATGAGCATTGCCAGTAGCCACCTTCCTTAGACTATTTACAATTGACTTGGCATCTATCTGAAGACCATTGCACCTGGCCAGTTCATTGAGAGAGAGAGACAGTATATGTGGGACAAATCATAACCATGGGACATAAGAAAGCACAGTGGATGACCAAAGAGGCTACTGAAATGCAGTCTGACATGCCTTAGGTGTGCAACGTGCCAAAACCATTTCTGTCAGATGTGTGTATGTTTGTGTGGCCACATGGTTTTGGGCTGTTTTTTAGGTGAACAAATGGTGAATTCATTTCTGTCTCACCAGGTCAGCAAATGTATATGCATTTATCTTCTTCAAAGTATTGATGTAAATAAAAATGAGAATAATATTTTGCATCAGGCAGTGGCATTGCCTTGTATCTTGACTGATTTGGAATGAACAACTTAGCAAGAGACAAAGCCCTGTTAGAGATGGATGGCAGAAAATCAGCTGCAGAGAAACAGCAGAAGTTGTTTGTCCCTGTGGACACCCTAGAACTGAAGCTTTTGATTTGGGTATCCCCAAACTTGGAGCATCCATGCCCAGTGCGAGAGAGGGAATTGCAAGATGTCTGATGCTCCATGTGAGCAAAGGCAAAAGAACCACGCTAGGCAAAATATAGACCTGTCTAAAATACAGTAACAAACGAGAGTAAACACAAACACTTCCCTTTCTGTTGAATATCTACACTGACTGCAAGCTCCTTATGAAAGTGATATTATATTTTTGACCAAGAAGAAAGACTTCTGTTTAAAACAGAAACAAGGGAAAAATCATGTTTGACCAATATGGTAGCCTTCTATGAAGTCATCGGTAGTTGGGGGAGTGGATATTCTTTATCTTGACTTCAGCAAGGCATTTGACACTGTCTCTCATAATATCCTTGCAGGTAAGCTTAGGAAGTGTGATAGATGAGTGGGCAGTGAAGTGGATTGAGGACTGGCTAGCTGGCAGAACTCAGGGGGTTGTGATTAGTGGCGCGGAGCCTGGAGGCCTGTAACTACTGTTGTGTTGCCCAGGGTTTGGGGCTGTGCCTGGTCTTGTACAACATCTTCATCTGTTTCCTGGATGGAAGGATAGAGCACACCCTCAGCAAAGTTGCTGATGATAAAAGGCTGAGAGGGGCACTGACACAACCAGAAGGCTGTGCTGCAGTTTAGTGAGATCTGAATGGGCTGGACAGTTGAGTGGAGAGGAACCTAGTAAGATTCAACAGTAGCAAGTGCAGAGTCCTACAGCTAAAAAGTAATTACCACCTGCATCAGTACAGGTTAGAGGCTGACTTGCTGGAGAGGAGCTCTGTGAGAAGGACCTGAATGTCCTGTTGGTTGACAATGAGCCAGCAGTGTGCCCTTGTGGCCAAGAAGGCAAATGGTATCCTGGGGTGCATTGAAAAGAGCACAGCCAGCAGGTCAAGAGAGATGATCCTCCCCCTCTACTCTGCCCTGCTGAGGCCACATCTGGAGTACTGTGTCCAATTCTGGGTTCCTCAGCTGAAGTGAGATAGAGATCTCCTAGAAAGAGTCCAGCCAAAGACGATAAAGGGCCTGGAGCATCTCCTGCACGAGGAAAGGCTAAGATACCTGGGACTGTATAGACTGGAGAAAAGAAGGCTGAGAGGAGATCTTACAGTGTTTATAAATATGCCAAGAGCGGTGTCAAGTGGATGATGCCAGGCTCTTTTTGGTGGTGCCCAGCAACAGATCAAGGATCCGTGGGCACAAACTTACACACAAGAAGTTCCACCTTAACATGAGAAAGAACTTTACTTTGAGGCAGAGAACTGGAACAGGCTGCCGAGAGAGGTTGTGGAGTCTTCTTGTCCGGACATTTTCAAAACCCACTCAGATGCTTTGCTGTGCAACCTACTATACCTGGTATAGCAGGGAGGATGGACTCGATGATCTCCAGAGGTCCCTTGCAACCTCTACAATTCTGTGATTCTGTAATTACTAGATTGGGGTTTTTTTATAAGTAAATAAATAAATGGAGAGAGGTGCAACCTCATAGCATCTGATAACATATCAGAAATTTCTCCATTACACTTGACAGGAGCAGGATAAGCTGGAATCAAAGGAGTGTGTTAACAGCTCAGCATATCCTCCCCATTGGAACTAGTATTAGCCTATCACTAAAAAATAATAAATCTTTCTAAGAGGCAGCAATTGCTTTCACAGTCCATTGGAAAACCCCGTCTGGTACTATTGGAGAGGTAAAAAAAAAAAAAAAAGGCAACATACACCAAATTATATTGTTAAAACACCTACAGCCTAGTTTGTTTTCATATGCTACCCATATGTAGACACTTAGCAATAGGCAGACACTTAGAGACTCTCCTTCCCTCTGTATGTGAGTGTGAATGAGTGAGCCAGAGGTGAATGAGCTAGCCTTGTGTTTTCCTTCTGACGTTTCCAAGTGGAAAATATTGCAGAACCTAACTGGTGTGAAAATAATTAAGCTGGATAAATAAATGAATAAAAATAATAGCAATTTTTCACATATAAAAATTCCTGAAAAGTTTTTAGTTTTATCAACCCCCTTCCACACCCACCAGAGCATATGGCCCTCTGTTTGTGCAAATCAGCAGTCTTTGCTTAAAGTGGATGTTTCTATTAACACTGTGACTAATTACTGAAAACAAACATGTGTAAGTATGATCTCTGCTAACTGCCTCTGTCAACCCATCTTTTTCTTCTTGTTATTCATTCGAAGGGATTAAGATGGTTTGTAAGAGTAGGGTAGACCTCTGCTCAGCCCGTGAATAAACAGAGCCCACCAGCACCAGCTGATGTCAGGCTGCGGGGAATGTCTTTTATATTAGTGAGGAAAAAAAAAATGTGAAAAAGTTTTACAGAACCTTAAAGCACTGAATGCCAAGTGCTTCAGCACTGGACAAGGAGGGCTGCTGTGGGAACGGGCAGGAGGAGCACATCTACACCAGCTGCATGCAGGGGGTGAGCCCAGCTGGGTGGCAGACGTTGTGCACCATGGGTAACTACGCTGTCTCAGTGTTCAAGCCTGGACGTATGTGCATGCAGAAGGGCATCCACAGAAACTTTCAAGTCAGTCTTTCTTGTGGTTTTCTCCCATCCAGAAATAATAATAATGAAAAAGCATAGAGACGCAAAACATCCATTTGGTCTTTGTAAGATACAAAGATTAAAAGATGCGAGCAGATTTTTCTGCCATGTCCCACAAAAGCTGTATTTATCTGCTGCCACAGCAGCATCACAGCAGTGGGACACAGCAGTGTGTACGGCCCCTCATCCTGTTGCCTATGTGGGAGCAGAGAAGAGAGACCAGGCCCTTTGGAGCACATGTAGCTCTTATCAGAGCAGAAAGAGACAAAAACAATTTAAAGAAAAGCACCCTGCTGTGGCCCTGGAGAAGCTGCAGGGCTGATATGCTGTGGTCAGCACTGCCTACCTGCCTCAGGAGCTGTGGGATGGGGTCTTGGGGCATCTTACGTCCAGCTGTATCCACCGTAAAAACAAATTTCATGCTAGGAAATCGCACAAGTCTACATCTGCTGATTTTCTGAGCGCATAGTATGGTTGCAAGCCAACTCCCTGTCATTTCTCATCTCTTGCACTACACACAGGGTGTTTCCTTTATAAAACAACTTGCCTTTGGGTTTAACGATTTCTAAGGAAACATAACTCTGTCATTGCGCTCTGCTGTTTAATTCCTCCTTTGTCATTAGTGTCTGCCCCACACAGCCTGGGGACGCCGGCGTGCTCACTGACCTGTGCATGCACTTCGTGTTCTCTTGGGCTGGTGCCCGTGCCTGCAAGCTGGTGTTTGATCTAGACTGAACGAGATGGCCTCAGCCTTCAAAGCCAGCATGTTTACATTCCTCATTTTATCTAGCCTCTTTTTTTTGAGTGCCCCCAAGATAGGTGTCTTGCTGTTAGAATAAATACTTACCTCTTGCATTGTGCTTTCCTCTGGTGGCTTCAGCATGTTTCACAGAGGTGGGAAGCACTGTTAACTCGATTTTTGGAATGGAAAAATGGCAGCATAGCACAGACCTGCATGGCAAAGCAGTGGCAAAAACAGCTGGGAAAAAAACCTATCTCCTCTCATTAAAACCGAAGTAAACCAGCCTGCATCAGGACTACCTCGTAAACCTTTGCTTCTCCATCAGTTGCCCTTTGGTCTGAGCACATCCTTCCTTCCATCTCAAATCAAATCTTGTGCTGTAGGGGGTGGAGAGATAGGAAATGGGATAGGAAATGGGACAGCATAGCAAGGGATCTGCAGAAGTAGAATGAAGAAACTTTAAGGGAGTAGGAGGCAGGAGTAGGAAGGCAGCTGCAGCAAGGTAGGCAGAACAAAAACACAGAGCTTACCCCAGTGTGTGTGACTTGAAGGAACTGAGGATGGCCTCATGACTCAAATCTCATTAGGCTTCATCCCTCTTCGGCAACTGAAATTTGCCGCTTAGCTCCAAAGATGACAAGAAAAGAAGCAAAGCTCCCTGGTTTTCGCTGAGTCTCACCCTGAGTCACAGCAAAACAGTTACATGTGCTGATGTTACACCCTCAGCTTAACAAAGGATCAGGCACTGTTTCAATTTATAGGTTGGAAAAAATGAAAACAGGGGAAAAGCCTTTCATCTAACTTGTCCCTCAGCTTACAAAGGAAGGGACTGCAAATGCAAAGTAAAAACATGACAATCTCAAGGCAGAACTTCTCAATCTCCACACTTAGCATTTCTGAATATATAGTATAGGCTGACAATATTTTCCATTCCTGTATGCATGGGGTTTTAGAAACAGACAAGGTCTATCTCAAATTCCTCCCTGCTCTACTTGCCATTTAATAGCAGTATAACTGGAAGGGTCAAAGTTCAGCTTTCACTTGGCAGTAACTCTTTGAGAAGCGAGGTGTGGGACACCACAGAGCTCAGAGTCCCAGCACCACCATTCACAAACACTGGGCTTTCTCAAGAGAAGCTCTTAGAGAAACTCTGTAAACCCAAATGGTCT
>NW_026294769.1:52464435-52499435 GCF_026119805.1 Tympanuchus pallidicinctus
CTCAAAAGTTGCATTGTACTTCTGAAATTTCATTTTGCCAACCTGATGTTTGCACTGTGATCAGTAAACACAGCGTGATTCTGCTCCAAACGTGTTTATGTACGAAATCTCCCCATGCAGACTTCTCCAAAAAGGCATTTTTCCTCATATAAAAGAAAGCTGAAGATAACCAGCACCTGTTCAGATGCAGGGGACCCTCCCTTGTGCAGATCTGATTGCAGCACTCAAGTGCATGTTATGTGAACATTAAACTTTTTTCTACTCAAGTATCTACTTAGTTAATAGAAGCCAGTTTCTGAGGCATCATCCTTTTTCCTTCCTTCTGAGAAAGGCATATCCACACAGACAGAACTATTCCCAGACTTGACTAGAACCATCAAACAGTATTTGGGTTTCATACCACAACATCTGTATTAATATTAGTCAGAAATCAATCATTTAAATTTTAACAGCATAGGCTCAACTTTCTTATTAAAATAGTCATCAGTTAACTTATCAGCCTGTACAGAACATTAAAAGTGATAAATAAGTGCCAGATTTTAATGAAGTGACAAAGCTCTAAGCTGCTTCTTTACATGATTACTTGATGTATCCTACATTGTCTAGTACGTGATTTTGTCCACTGAATATATTATTTATAATTTAACAGGTCATTATGTCTTTAACGTAATTGTGGGAATAAAAGCACATAAAACGCAAGAATTTCAAAATAAATTTTATAGCTCACATTTACACACACACACAAAAAAATGCATTTAAGAATTATGATGGTGTAAATGAAAATAGGGAGCTGGTACAACAGCATCTGGATTTGTCATGCAGAACTCCCAGTACTACCAAATCCTCACCACTGTGACCAGTGGATGTACCATTCTCTGTATAAGCAGCAGAAAATGGCTCTAGAGACAGAACTCAATAACTAAAGCTCTGGCAATGACGCTGTTCGCACTGCTGAAGGAGAGCTTCAGAGTTCATGCTCTACCAAATTAAAACCAGGCTCAAGATGCTGGCTACTGTTATGATGTGCTTCATGCACCGCTTCTCACATGTTCCTAAGTTAATCATCCAGACACTGTGGACAGAGCGTGAGCTCGCTGTGGGATTGACCATGCTCAAAGCATCTTTCCTTCTGGGAAGCTCAAGAGCTCAGTATAGGGCTAAGCAGGTATTCCTTTATCAGCCAAATGGAAGCTGAACTGCATGGACAATATCTCGGATAACATGGGACAACAATGTCAGGTTGATGACAAGGTGACAACTACCATACAGAAGGTATGGATACTATATGAAGATATGACTATGGACTGTATGACATCTTAAGACTCTTTAGCTCCAAGCACTGACAAACCTGGAGTACCATCTATGCTGGGATGATGCACTTCAAATACAGAAAATGAAATAAGGCAAATAAGATACAAAGAAAGGCTGTGAGAATTATCAGAGATTGAACACAAGCTATGAGGAAAGACCAAATGGACTCCAACAGAGATGATAGCCTGAGAGGTAAAGCAGCATCCAAACATCTCAGAGGCTACTGCAGTGAGACTGGCAATAACCATGAATTAACAGGAAAAATAATGAGATGTAACAGCTGTAGGAAGAACTGGAAAAAGATGTTATAGAAAATCTTTTTAAAGATTGGAATAAATTGCCTAGAGGCAACTGGAGAATCTCCATTGCTAAAACATAGGCAAAGAAGGTATATTGCAGGAATATCACAGCTAGATTTGATCATGCATTGGGAAACAGGGTAGGGGATCTCCCAAAGCCTCTCCTGGTCTGTTTTCTGTCTTCAGGGAGACACCTACTATACTGCACTTCCAGCTAGTGCTTTACAGAGTTCCAGATGTAATTAAAACTATGAGCAGGACTGGACTACAGTTTTATTCTGCATTGATTTTCCTGGGAAAGAGTGAGGTTATACAAAAGGCAAGATTCTCAGACTACATAATTCAATTTAACCTCACTACCTTGAAAATGCATTAATTCAGTGAAATTGGGTAAATTACAACAGATGGGAATCTCACTCAAAATCTATGCCACTGATCATATTTCATCCTCTTCTTTCAGCCAACAGGGAACATCAGTCATAGGTCAAAGCCTTATCTTAGGTCAGACTCTTAATTTTCATCCACTTAAGCTTCCATCTTTAAACAGCAGAATTTAGAAACTTCTGTACGCCATCATGAAAATTCTCAGAACAAAAGGTCTCCATTTCTGTGGTCTCCAATACCAGGACACACATTTCTCAATAACTTTGTCCATTCCATCACTTTCATTTTTGAAATATTTAATCACAATTGAGTGTTTGTTTTCCTCTGACACCTCCAGCTGAGACTTGGTGTGAGTTGGCTTGAAGAGGGAAAACAAAAAAAAAAAAAAAACAAAAAACAAATGGATCCTGACACGTCAAAGATACTACGAACTCTGAAAGGCCATAACACAGTATCAAACACTGTTATATCATCTCTGACAAACTTCCACAGTTTACCAGGATAGGAAGCATGGCTGGCTATGAAAAAAATGCATTTTTAACAAGTTTGTAATCATCACTTACTCCATGGCCCCATGCCAAAGAGAAAAAGAAAAAAAAAGATGACCACAACCACAATGGAGAAGATTTTGAAAATTCTGTCAAAGACCCATTAGAAGGAAAAAAATACATTGGTTCTTTGGAAATTCCCACAGTGCTTCTAAATGCAGTTCTCCTCAGAAAGATTCAAGTTGTTAAATGTTTCTCATAAAATTGCACCTATCAGAGAACATTCAAGGCCAAGCCACTGTTAACTCTGTGATGTATACCTGTGTTCATACAAACTAGCAGAGAGAGCTACATCCTGAATACAGAAGTGCAGAAAGTCACACAGAAGAGACATGCAAGCTGGCTGGCCAGGCTTAGTTTAGCAGCTTGGGGCTCTGCCAGAGCTCACATCACAAACTGTCTGATCCTGTGCTGAACACATGGCTCTGGTGCCTCTCTACCACTCACCACTGCAGAGGACAAAGTGCTGCTTTCTAGGAGTTGCCCAGCCAAAAGAAAATTAAACATTAGCTGACATGTACAAACTCAACACCAGCCTAACAAATTGGGTTCGCCTGCATCACAGCATCTGATGCTCGGAGTCAGGTTTGCTGGCACAGTCCTGGTCTCAATGGATTGGTCAGCAGAGATTGAGCCCAGATGCTTTCAAAATGTCAGGTAAGTGTGATGTTCACATACAACATAAGCTGCTGCAATATAAACAAGCCTTAACACTACACGTCTCGTAAAAGCAGTGTTGGACCAGTTACATACTGCTTTATCTGATCAGATGTCAGCATCTGCTTTCAGCAGAGAACCAAAACATTTGCGCTCCTTCACCATCCCCAGCCCCCACCCTGCTAAAAGTGAGGAAGAGCACTGACTGTCAGATCTTTCTGTGGCATTTTATACCAGAGCAGAAAGACAGATGTTTTAATTCCCCCCTCCTACAATCTGGGCAGACAGTCTCTTTGCTAAGCTGCTCACCCTTGCCATTAAAATTGATTTGCACAACAGTAGATTGCAGCCAAAGCAAGTACGGCAGTCATTAAAGAGTAGGCTGCTCACACATGTTTCTGTACTCAGCCAAGTCAACTCCTGATGAATGGGTCATCTTTTGTCAAGCAACTGTAAGGAACTGGTAAAGAAATAATTTGCGGTTCAGGAACAATCATGCTGACAGGTAGGCCTTCTCTTGTCGTTTTGCTTTCTGGCCGCAGCATGCTCTGCTCACTGGTCTTCAACCGATCTCGTTGTGATAACAGAAAATAATGACCATGTCCTTGTTGGTCACAAAAGCTTATGCTGAGAAAATCTTGGAAAATCTTGAAAAAGTAAATGTGCAGATACTGATGGCAATTAAATCAAATTGAACTCTAACACAAGCAAAGGACAATGATTCAGAAAGGAATTATTGGGTCAGAAGTGAAAACTTTACTATGTGACATGGCGATGCTCAGCACATTGCAGAACACTTCTTAAAATTCAAGATGCTCCCCAAAATTACACCTCTTCTTATTGGTCTTCTCACTGCCTTCAGTGACCTTTACTTAGCTCTGGTCTGCTCAACACATCAATGTCACTGTTCTCTTGCAGTCATGGAGGTCACTTTTTCAGGTTTCAAATATATACACACATACTTTTCTACGCAAGATCTCTAAAACTTCTTGCATGAGGACACTACGTATTACCTTAATATGGCAATCATTAAAAAAATGTAGTCTTAGTCCTAGAAATGGCTTCAGGTTGTAGAGAAGACAGCAAGAGAAATCATGCTACAAAGTCCTCAGAGCAAAGCAGCTCCAGGAAGCCTCAGCTAGATCCATGTTGCATTTTACGAAATAACAAATGAAGCTGTAAGGGAGAAATCTTGAGAACAGACAGGGAGTGGCTGTAGCAGATGAAATTTATATCAGAAACATTAGAAATGTGGAGCCAAATTCCTGCCTCCTTCCATAGTTTCCACAGCCAAAAGAACAAATTACACCCGTGGGAGAAATATGCTGTCAGGAGCTGCATGGAGGTTATGTAGCAGCCTATATCGAGCTCTCTTGTTGACTTTGCTGTAATATCCCAGGCAAGGATAAGAAATGAGGAGCAATGCTTTGTCTTCCTCTATGTTCAGTAGCTGCTGCTACAGCACCCTCATATCTGAAACCTGAGATAGCTCTTGAAATACATACTTACAATGTACTGCTGAAAGTTGTAAACAGTGTTGTAAATAGAAAACTTTATAGAGATTTCCAACCTAGACAAATGAGGAGGGATAGTCACAAAGAGATTGAAAGATAATGAACAGCAAAGCAAACGTGAAGTTTTACTCCTCAACCTCATTGAACACAAGGCCTCAACTCCAAAGGAACAATTCTCAAACACTGGCAGAATAACCTCCTGTCCTGAAAGATGAAGGAAAAGGCCAGTCCATTTTTAGATGTGTTATCCAAAAAAGGAGTTAGCCAAAGGTAATAGGTAGTTGTAGGAAGCAGTGTTCTAAGTGGGTGGAGTTTGGCATAACTGAAGGCTGAGAAGGAACAAATAAAAACTGACCAGGCACATCTAGCTATTAGCTGTCAAGTAAGTACCACTGCCACCTGCCTTAAAATTAACCAAACATCTGTAAACATGTACTGAGATCTATTAAAACTTGCATTTGGCATCTCAAAACAACCATACTGATGTGCTGCTCATGACCACAGCGGTGAAAGCTGCAGGACAAAGCCACCAACCTCACTTGAAATTGGTCCTAATTATGTAGATTGGTCTAGGTCCAGAAGGCTTCTGTCTTCCCTGAATATAAACAGTTACAGAACATTTGTAACCCTCTGAGCCACGTTTCATTAAAGTGAAATTATAAGAACTATTTGTCCCTTTCTAATTTCTACTTTCAAGAAGTAAGCAACTTCATAAGCAATTCTTGCTTATGTAAAGATGTCTGTTGTCACACAGCTTTCTCCAGAGGTACAACTGATCAGGAGCAAATCACAGCATACAAACTCTCCAGTCTGGGTGTCTACTTGTGGAAGAATGGGCTGTATGTACTGGCACATAAGGTCTTCATCTGTCTTGCCTACACTACATCAGTTCACTAAACAGATTTAATTTACAATTTTCTCTTTGTAATTCTCTTTGGAATTTTGGTTTTGATAATAGAAATCTCTTGTATGCATACACATGTAAAATGACAGGTCTTTAATGATGCTAAGTCAGACAAATGCCCCTTCAATGAACACAGAGTAGGAAAAATGTCCTTGAATATCTTAGACACAAAATGCCAATAAATTGAATTTATGTCTCATTTAATCTGCAATGGAACAGTTAGTGCTTTAAAGGGTACATACGCTTCTCCTGGTCCCTTTCTTCCTGACAAACTTTCAGATGCTGAAAATCAATTCCTTTTGTCTCCTCATTATTCATCTGCTACACATTAAGGAGAACTTTGGGCATTCAGTGATCCCACAATGGTCTTTCATCTCCAGAGAAGCCTGGTATGAATTAAAATCTTACGCTCTCACAAATTATGGATGCATACTGCAGCATGCCACTGGCTTATCTGCTCATGACTTCTGCCAGTTTTCTCAGCATGCTGCAGCTACCTCATCTGCATCTTTCAACTTAAGTGACTCTTCTACAGTGCTGTCCATGCAGTCCAGGAAAAGTGCTTTGACATGTCCTCACACAGTGGGTACTGCTATCTATTCTCCTTCCAACTGTAGCTTCACTACAGCCAAGAGCCTAGTACAAGAACAAGAAATAGTTAACAAAAGTAACATTCTTTGATTTGATGACTGCACAGAAGTAACATTTTACTGATGTAGTTTCTGTCACGTCTGTTTTTTAAGGGCAGTTTGAACTTAGGAAATTATTTATTGTCATCTGCAACAGACATAAAATTCTGCAACACTGGTAAAACACACCCTGGTCTTTCTTTTGCTCTCAGCTTCCTGCTATTGGTGCTGATGTTTGTCCACTTCTCAACTCTCTATATCCTGCAGTCAAATTAGCACAATTAAATTAAGGAAACACTTGTAAATACACATTCACATGCTGTCCTACAGGAACCATCATCCTTTGCAAATAGCTTCCGTAGCCACTGCCCTCCCCTGACAAGCTTTTAACCACCTTGCTCTACAACCACCTTGCTCTAATCTCTTAAATTAATTAATTAATTAATCTCTTAAATTACTGTTTCTTTACTATTTCAGTGTGAAACATTTTCCACCAAACCATCTTGTTATCTATTCCATATCAGCACTTTGAAGAGCTTTAAAGTAAAGGTAGTGAGAAGCTAAATTAGAGGAGAAAGGTGCGCAATATCTAACGCTAAATATCAGTTAAAAGGTGACACTGCAGCCCAAGTCCAGTAGCTATTTTGAGCAGATATTACCAAGAAAATTTGGGGTTCAGCATCTGCCTGTAATACATGTCCAAAGCAAATGAGCAAATAGTTCATAGCGGGAACTGAATCCTGGTACCACGTGAATTGTCTGTGCCAGCTGGATTACAGCTAGCTCAAATACACCTAAGGTTTGCAGCCACTTGTCATCCTGATTCCTGCTCCAGGTTACTGTACAGATCCTACTTTCCACTGGCATCACAATGGTTTGCAATTCTTCTCAAAGACATTAAAATACTTGAGAGAATGGAAGACAAAGACATGCTCTCTGCCTTTCCGTAGAGCAGCTGTTAGTAATTTTTCATCAGATGAGGCAAAGCAGGTTCAAGTCCTGACAAAAGCAACCTCCTAGCACGGGGCTGCTAGCTGGTGAAAGCATTTAGAGAGGTGGCCATCCAGCAAAGACCTTACTTACCTCGCTTGAATCCTCTTGCTGATTGATAACAGCTAGTGCATCCTCTGCAGCCTGGCGCTTGGCTTCGGCAACGGTGCGCTCCATCTTGGCTCTCTCGGAAGTGATCATGTCATGAGCCTTCCGCTCAGCCTCTGACACTGCCTTCTGCAACTCTGCCATTGCCTGACGTTTTACTTCATTGACAGCTTCCTCTGTAAATGAGGGAAGAAATCCTTGTCAACACAGGATCTTTAGTGCAGGGCTATGCACAACTAAATCATGAGATGCAACAGCTAATCTGCTGCATCGTGTCTTCGTGTTTAGCAGGGTGAAGGTGAACTTGGTTCCTTGCGACTCTTCAAGACTACCCAGATGCTTTATTTCTTTACCAACAAAGCTCTCACAAGCCTCTAAAATTCATGGTGGTTCTTGATAATTTTATTAACATATCATAAGGTTCAGACTTTCCAGGTCTCTGGGGCATTATTTCTGTAATCTTCTGGAACATTTTATTCAGAAAATTGAATCATAGAATCATAGAATGGCTTGGGTTGGAAGGGACCTCAAGGATGCAAGTTCCATCCCCTCTACCACAGGCAGGGCTGACCAGCCGATATTGCTTTTGCAGTACACCAGATCCAAGAATATGTTTGGCAAGAATTATTACAAAAGAAATAATAAGACATTTTCAGAATTGTATCACTTAGCTCTGAAAATTACTAGAGGATTAAATCATTAGCATTTTTTCTTTTTTCATTTACAGAATAAGTACATGAAACACCCAAGAGTTTATTACAAAATTTTAAATTCTTTGTTTAATATATTTTTCCCGGACACATACTTTTAAAAGCCAAAATTAAAATTTGTTTAATAACAATCTTTTGATCTACTGATCTCTTCTGTACACTTCTGCAGACCAACATTTGCACTGCAAAGATCATTTCCCAACGCTGCTGGGCCCTGAGTGCCCTAAAGCCAACATGACTCCAGCACACAATTAACCCTGAGCAGGGACAGACTGCTTCATTACATCCAAAGCTTCATGTTTTAGTAAAATAACTAAGTCACCATGAGCTGTTTCTTCAGTATCTACTAGTGTCATATCTTTTATTCCAGAAAACATGCATTGTCACAAATTAATTATTTGGATTTTGATGAAGGAAGAGTGCAAAGATTTTACTAATGAACAATCTTTTAATTGACAACTAAAACAAGTAATTCCTTTTTTTTTCTAATTAACTGCTCTAATTAACAAGGAAACCATCCTCCTCCTGAATTAGTTTATCTAATTTTCATCTTTATTCAAAGCAAAATGACAATGATTAATTGAAAATTTAATAAGCAGTAATTATTAACTTGGCAAACCTAGTACCAATTAACACTCTATTAAAACTAATTATGACATGTTTCATTCAAGTGTTTGCACTTAATTGTTTCATCCACTTAAAAACCACCTTAATTAAATGTTATGTTTAATTAAAAACATAGATTTCTAATAAAAATGTTTTACCGTAGATTAAAATTTAAGTACTGCAACTGTGTTATGGATTTGAGTTGAGGGCTGTATCACATGTATTTGGGTGCTCACACATGTACATACACCTAACTCTTACATACAGGCACTAAGTCAGTAGCTGTCCTGAGTTTTGATGCCTATACCTCTCTGAATTTGTTATTTCAAAAAAGCTGCAACACAAAGTCTCTATTTTCAACAATAACACAAAGTACAACTGCAAAAGAGACTTATTTTCAATCCACGCACCCGCTAAAGTTGCATTAATTAAAATGAAAGAAGCATTCTATTATTTGATGCCTGTATGGCAGTGAGATATGTGTCAGCTGATTTTTTGGGGTGGGGAAAGGGAGATTAAGAGATAAAACTTATGCCTCTATTTTTATGAGGCTGAAAATATGCCCTTATATTACCCTACCATAACTGTTGTTTAGGGGAAAGCCTCAGGAGAGATAAAAATCATATCCTTCAACCACACAGCCAAGGCTTAATTTACTTTGAATATTCAAGGTGAATTAAAATTCTATCTAAGTGGCAATACAGGACAATAATTTTTGCTTACGATCAAAGCTGCAGCTAGACTAATTGTCTATGCAAATCAGGCAATTTATATTTAAATTATGCATTCCTATTCTAGTCCCACAGGCATGCACAGATCAGCAAAGGGAATTGGTAGGACATTTGCAAGGTGCTTGAATATTTATTACCAACTGCAAACATTCACTGATTGTGAGAAGAGAAATATACACAGGCAAAAATACAGATGCAATTTTATTACCATTTTCATAAAAATGAGGCAACTTAAATACAGACGTTTTGCGTCTATGAACTGCAGTTATTAACAAAGCAAATTTCTTTGAGAAAATCTGTATTCTTGCTGGTATTTACTATGGAAGAGAAATTAGCTTTGTTAGGCATTATGCACTTTCAATATATGATGCAAGCTTAGTCTTATGCTGAGATGTTTGCAGTGCTTAGAAATGCTAGTTTGAACAACTGTTTTAAACTGGAAGCAGAGTACCCCAACATTTTACAAAGACTTCTAATGTTACAGTTTTAATCCTACCTAGCTACGTTTGTTCAGACCAGATATAGAAATAGAACCGAGTATTTTCACTTCTTTTGCAATGCTTTTGAGTGTATGGAGTATTTATGAGGCCATATCCCAAAGGAAAAGGAATTATACTTTATGCTAAAGTACAAACTACGGATTGGTATTTCCATTACTTTTGACAGCAGAATTCGTGCAATGAAATACCTGAAAGTGCAAGCAAAGAGTTACAGCCTTGTGCTTTTTGGTCACATCATCTCAATATAAACAGACAAAATTCCCCATCATCCATTTTCTCACATCTCCTTGAAAGTTTTCAGTACCTACAGATATCTCATAGGCATAGAACACAGGCTTCATAGCTTCAGAAAGGTCACTAGTGAGACTGACCCTTGACAATAGTCAGAGAGAAGACCAAGAATGAAAGCTTCACAGAATACTGCCACTTTTCCACAGAAAGGAAGAATGATTAGATTCTAACATCTGAAAATACAAATCAAAAAATTTTAAAATCAAACATCTAAAATGCATTTAAGTGCATCTTTCATTTTCTAGGTTGTGCTAAGCAGTCTTGGTATAATTTCTCTAGGTATCTTCAGAATGCAACTAAAATCTTTCAATGTGAATAACACTAACTTATGAAAGAAGCTCCAGGGAGCAGATAGCTTATGTGGAATAGACGTTACTCAACATGATCAGAGGTCCTAGATGTTGACTCAGGAGAAGCACTCAAGTCATCATTCACTGCTGTAACTACATGACTCACCAGTCAATTCCCAGCCATTTCTCTTGTATCATGGGCATACTATATCTACATCATGACAAAAGGGGAAGTGATGGACAGGACAGGGATGAGGTGCTGTGTCAACCATGACATCTGCATCATCTCCTTCTCTGGGTGAGCAGAGTAAAGAAGGTCACTGGGAGTTGGTATCAGAAATACCCTGAAAAATATTTATTGCCTTTGTATGAGAGAGTATGGTCACTCTGTGCCTGTTTGCTAATTCCAGCACTTCCCTGTGGACTGTGACTAGCAGTAGGTCCTTATGTGTGATGGTGAATGGCTGGAAGACAGTCTCCTTATCAGATCAAAGGCAGCTAAAACAGCAACCCACAAAGGTCTGGAAACACCTCAGTATCTGACAAAGAGAAACATTTCCAGAGGGCAAATCATCTAATCTATGATCTGACTGATCCTCTTCATATGCCTGCCTTACTCTTGACTACTAAGGGCACTGAGAACTTGTCTTGAACTCTTCATCTGAATAACTATTATTCAATGACATTAATCAGGACACTGACAATTTTCCACTGATGAAACTGAATTGGATTCACATGGTTTTAATTTACAAGGTGTTAGATACTACATACTTGCTCCAGCATCACAGAAGTACATGCTTCACTTAGTATATTTGATGAATCAGACTCTAAAAGTTTAAATTGAATCTGTTTTTCAATTATTTGCTGGTTTTTGAGGGTTGCTTATAAACTGTTTTTATGCCAAATTCTTTCAATTCAATGGACTCAGCTTCCCAATCAGACATTTGCACTTAACTCAGCTGTCTACACTTTGGTCTTTATTGTCATTTGAGACACCAAGATATCCACACTGAACTTGCAGCAATGACTCATGAGAGATTTGCAGACTTCTAGACTGGCAGTAGCAGCCATGCCAGGAAACTGCACAGCACCTCAAATGGCAATAGAGACTCAGCCCACAGACCTGAATTGTGCTTTTACTTCCTCGAACTGATTCTGAACCTCCAACTTCAAGCACAGCCTTTTGAAAATAAATGTCAGTGATTTAGTGAAAGCGGTATGCTTTCTGGTATGTTACTGATAGATGTATACATATATACACGTAGATGTATAAATATATAGATGTGTATATATATATATATATCAGGTCAGACTTTTATTCTCCAGTTCACAGACATACTTACTAAAGGGAATCTGACTGAACGCCACAACAGAAATAGGACCAAAGAAACTTTTAAAACTTTGTTTTGAAATAACTGATGATACAAATGTTCACAAGATGACACATCACAGCTCCTTTAAAATGCTATCTCTGGATAAACACAACATGAATGCACATCCAATTTTACATGTCAGGCCAAAAGCTTCCATTAAACTTCTATTGCTAGCTTATAAAGAAATTTCTTCTACGGTACTGCAACTAGAAGTCAAAAATAACCTGAAATGCTAAGTAACATTAAAACCCAGTTATTTCAAGAAAAACCAAATTCCTGAAATTCCAATGAATAATGCTTCTCTATGAGGATTCCTGGAACTGCGTATTTTTTTCTTATTTTTCAGCTACAATGTTAACATGAACATGGCAAAACAAACTATGAAAAATATTTGGGCCATAAAACAGCATTAAGTTACAAAGCTACATAATCCTTGGACAAAAGAAGAATTTGTAAATAGTTATTTTTCACAGAAACGGCAATGTTTCCAAAAGAACTAATTAACATACTGACAAATGTTAACTGTTAGTGATGAATCTGCATTATATTAACAACACAACCTCTTGTCTGATGTGACAATATGCCAGCAAAACATTCGTACATGTGTGTCCTGTATCGTGTCTAAAATACACCAAGCAATTAAAGGGTGTTTGATCAGAAAGCATTGGAACTGCTACGTATTTGCCATTTAATCATTAACTGCTGCGCAGAAGGTTTCAGTACATGGTTATAGAGGTGTTCAAAAGATATCTTTGTCACTCTGTGTGCGTGTGTAAGCATAAGTGAGAGTACATGCTCAACTACCTAGTTTTCGTCCAACTAACTCTTGGCCCCTCTGAAAACAAAGATGCTCTGATAGTGATGGTGAGAGAGTAAAGGCTTCTCTTTAGTAGCCTAGCAGGATCCTTGCCAGGAGACTCCTTGGCTCAGGCAGAATTTCTGAGTGTTTAAACAAATTCTTCACATCCACATCTGCCCATGTTGCTTTCAACTTCAAGGAAGACATGAATGTCCAGGTAACCACGGGGAGCATTTATGGAGACAATCTTGCTTGACTCCTTGAACACCTAGCAGGAGCGTGAGCCCAGGCTTCACTTAGGGCTAACTGTCACAAAATCTTACTAAAAGAACAGCCACACTACAGCTCCTTTGGGAATATACTCTGTAGGGAATTCTCACATTAAATAGGTGAGAACCCTAAAATTGGGGGGAGGGGGGAAGAGAGGAAATCACAAAAAAAAATTTTTTAATTTGTTGTCATGTTGAAACTTTAGCATATCAAGTTTTAGCCTGAAACCTTTATAATTCTCGAAAATAGGAGTCCATGATGGAAGCAGCAAAAGTTCCTTAACTACAGCAGCAGATGCTTCCATTATGAAGATTATTTCATGTTCTGATCGGTTCCAGTTTAAGATTATTAAATACAATTTCTTCTTGTTACTAGTAAGCCCTTTTTTTTTTTTTTTATTCCTCACATCAGTGTGTTAACAACTGCACACAGCTGCCAGAATATCAAGCTCTTGTTTTTAAACAGTTCTTACCAGCTTTCTTCCAGATCTCCTCTGGCACGTATCCAGATGCAGGCCTGTGAAGGAATTCCCGATGCGATTCTACAGGAGGAGAGAGGGGGAGGAGGGGGAAAAAGAAAGAGCATGGTAAGCAACACATGGGGATTGAACCAGACTCCAAGAAACACCTTTTCCCATTCCCTGTTGCTCAGGAAAAACTGTATGGAGTTTTTCTTTATGCAGAATAAGCAGGACACTGCGACAGTCACTCAGGAATGCCACACAGACTGGATTGATGTTTAGGGCTCCAATGTCTCATCGTAAGCCAAGCTGAGACTTGTTGGCTTTATTTTTATCCTGCAGTTTCAAGTCATCCCTGTATGACAGCTTTTAAAGCTGGCTTTGAGAGACTGACTGAGAGGTGACATGCTTCATCCTTTGTAATTACGCTTAGAAAAGAAAGAAGAAAGCGCAAGCAGCCTGTGCTTGGCACTTCTGGCTCTGCACACACAGGCCGGCTGCTGACGGCTAAGATAAAAAGCAAGATGTCAATCCCATCATCAATGAGTGATCTGCAGAGAAAGGAGGGGTGTTTCTGTATGCTCAGAGCTATGCTTTCCTGTCTCTGACCCATGTGGGGAACTGCAGCCGCACAAGTTTGAAAAACAGAGCCTTAAACTTTAGGTTAAGCTCCCACATGCATCCACCACGCAGCCTCACGGGAGCACAGAACTCACCCACGTATTTCCATCACATTTTGACAGTCCTTGCCCCCCTCCTCTCCTTCTTCCAAGGGTTTAACCTCTGCGCCTGAGCCTAAGAACTCTGAAATCAGCAAGATCCCGTCCACACTGACTTCAAAGCCACAGGATCAGACAAGGCAGAAAAAAACCCCCTCACTTTGACCTGAAATTCAGCACACAGATCCACAGCAGATGAAAGCTGCTCTTTTCAAATATGGTTTCAAATATAATTTTTAAAATGATCAACTGTATGTTGAAGTAACGCAGCAGAAATGTTTCTAAAAATATTTATATTTACAATGCACATTATTGCCTGCGTGATAGAACTCAATTGTCGCAATAAGTTTTTTTTACATCAGAAAGGTTTTGCATCTTTGAAGAGATTTCACTTGAAATTAAGCATCCTTTATAATGTCTGAGTTTGAATTGGGACAAAAATGCACACAATTCTTTTTAATTTTTACTGAGTATATTCATTTTAGTATATTAAATTCATTCTAAGATATCTTGTCAGAAATTAGTCCTTTGATGATAACGGTTAACCACTGGGTTTAGCAAATTGGGTTTTTTATCCCTTTATATAGACATGCAGTACTGTTTATATACAGTAGGCTACAGAAACTTGAAAAAACACATTTAGAAGCTGATGTTTGATCCTGCAGCTGGCTACCAGAGATGGGAGTGATGGGGCAGGTTCAGCAGGCAGGCAGCAGGGAATCCCGCTCCCTGCCTGCTGCTCCACAGACACAGTTTCCAGCACAGGAATCTGCAGACTCCAACAGGGCAGACTGCAGTTTCCCATCTGACAGGCAGCTGAGTGGATTTCCCCAGCTCTTCTGTTTTTCTCTAAAAATGAATTTTTATGGGCAGAATTTCACACCTCTCAAACACGAAACAATTGGAGGGGGGGGCACAGAGGGGGAGGGAGGGGGGGTGGTACTTAAAGTTGTGTGCAAGAATAGCTAACTATGTACGTTGGTTTAATTGACGTGGTAGAGGACGTCAGCCCCAATGCTGGAAATGTGCAAATAATTTGTATCAGTTGGCCCATGTGATACTTGAGACTACAAATACAATTGTGTACACTTCTCCTGTCCTTTGGAGGTGTTAAGGCTTATGGGAACAGTGCCAGTTCAGCCAGTGACAGAGTAGGCAGAAGAAAGCTCAGGAAAACTGAAGGTGAAAAAATGAAAACACTCTTATTTGCTTTCCTGCACTAAACACAAGACACGGCCAGAGTCCAAATGTGGCAGAACAAAAGGTTGTTGTGTTCGCATCATGTGTTTTGTGCTGAATTTTCCTTTCTGTGATTTAAGGTACTAACCATTGCGGGGGAATCACAGCCTTGATTCAAGCCCTCCACCACCACAGTATTAAAAATCATAGAATCACAGAATCGCTCAGGTTGGGAAAGATCTTAAAGATCATTAAGCCCAATCATGACCTAACCATGCTACCCTAACTCTAACAACCCTCTTCTAGATTGTGTCCCTGAGCAGCACATCCAAATAGTTTTTAAACACATCCAGGGATGGTGACTCAACCACCTCCATGGGGAGCCTATTGCAGTGCTTAACAACCCTTTCTGTAAAGAAGTTTTTCCCCACATCCAACCTAGACTTACCCTGGCAATGGAGAGATGTGGAGCTGATTTTTCAGTACACGTGACTTTCCAAAAATGGAATCCAATGACATAAATGACCAGATTGCCAGCTAATTGTTAAAATTTCCAAAACATAAACATCAATCAAGCTCTTATTCCAACCACAAATTATTTACATGAGGAATGAGATCCTCTGCAAGAAAAATTAAATCAAGAGCTTGTGAGAGACTTTCCCATCATTTGGAATGGCACACAAGAAAAGACAAGAAGCACTTATGAAGATAATAAAATACATATTTTCCAAGCAAGACAAATATTATTAACATGACTATTGTTTAGTCAGTGGTGATGAGTCCATGAAACAATTTTCTTCTGGGGGTAAAACTACAGGATGTGACCAGAGGATGTAAGTTTTATATATATATTTTTTTTTAAGCTGAGGTGTGCTTCAGATTAAGAAACACAGAACTTAGTAAAAAAACAAAACTTAACAGATTTAGAAGTCTAGCAAATTCCAAACAAAAGCACCACAATCAAGCACAGTCACAAAAAAGCCCAGCAAGGAACATAAAAAGTACATATAAATAAGCATAGCCAGTACTCGCCTACTAAGAATTTAAATGAATTAAAATAAGAGACCTTGAAATTTAAAGTGATTTTGGAACTTTTTTTTTTTTTTTAATAATTTTAATGTCAAATATATCCTTCAGGAAAAAACGTTGCTGAACTGGCACATAAGAAAAAAGATGAAGATACAAAATTTTCTCTCCATTTTAGCCCTCAAACACTACTGCACAGTAGGCAAGGATATATTTTGTAAAATGTTTTTAGTGTATTCTGGATTTTTTAAAAGAAAAAGGAAAACATTCACACACATGCACAAATCCTACAGTCAAGTATGGTGCCAGATTCCATTCCAACTACGGTGCATTAATTCTAACAGCGTTATGCCCACATGAATCATCAACTGTGAAGTGACTGACCGTGTTTCTGGTGTTCAACCAGTAGGAATTACTTATAGGCTACTTATTTTTGGTGGTTTTAGGATAAAGGTAATTGGTACTAGAAGTAGTGAAAGAGGGAAATGAGAAAAGTATTAAGAGCACAAATAAAAATGGGTCTGGGAAGCAAAGCAGAAGAAAAGCTAGAACCAAAAAAAGGAGATGAACTTTCACATTATAAGAACCAAACCTGGGAAAATAGAATAGAAATACTTAAAAGTAAATTGTGTTCAAAAAAATCTAATCCATGTTTGGAAAGATGGAATAGAGATGAGTTGAAAATATAAAATAATGGAAGTTTTTGTCACTAGATAATGACATCCAAGTTTATAATCACAAAACAGTAAGAAACGGAGATGAACAGCTGATCATTTGAGGACCTTTTAAGTCAGAAACACAGACTGATTAACATATGAAAAATACAGAGATTTATTTGTATTTATACATATTATATGTGCAAGTTTTGCTTCATTCTACCCTACAATAAATATAACACAACTGGTGAGACACTGGTAACAAAGAAAAAACCCCTCAGAGAAATAAATATTAAACATTCACCACCCTTTCTTTTTAAGCATCAGGCTCAGAAGTTGAAGTATAAATCTGAAGAAGTGTAATACTAAGTGAAATAACTTTGCTAACTTTGATGAAGGACATGAGTTTCAACTATTTGTGTACATCTTTCCTCCTCTGCCCTCTAATATGTTTTTTTGTGGCTACTGTAACACTCCTTGAATACTCATGAAATCACATTAAAAATATAGTTGTGCTCTCATTTTAAAGGACTAAGAAAAGTAGTGCATTGCTGTATCATCTCCTCCGCTATCCTCAACCAAGATGCAATTTCCAGCAACTAGCAGCAGTAGATACTTTCCTCTTCCATGTCACTTGTGAGTTGTTTTGCAGAGCACAACAGTGACAAGTGTAGTATAAAGAACAGATAAAAGTTACCCAAAGCAGTCAGAACTGAACACTGAAAATACAAATGCCGCTGGTTTCTGTGGTCGCAGCCCTACATTGCAGCCTGCAATTCATGCTCCCACAATCCAGCCCAAACCTCCTGTGCAGCTTGTGGATTAAGAGTAATATTTAATAACATCAGTGACCAGTATTACAGAGGCTTTATATTCTAGAATTACAAATCATAAATTTTACTGTGATACTGACAGCATCTCTGTTAGCTCATGTTGAGAATGTGACACGTATTGCAGCAATGCTGATTATCTGCAAAGGGCAAAGGAAAAGATTTTGTAACTGTGGCACAAACAGACAAATATCAGCAGGAATGCCCTAGTTAACACTGGAAGTACTAGGGTAAGCAACATTTGATACAACATAAACAAACTCTGGAAGGATTAACTATTAAAAGTGTATTAAGAAATGGCTAACCTATCTATTTTTGACAAATTCATATACTTCTGAGAATTGTAGCTTCCTGGGGGCAAATCTTGCACATATTGGCACTCTTAAGTCAGAGATTTCAAACAAAACGAAAGAAATTGTAAGATTACCATTCCAATAAATTCACCAAATATCAACTCTGCTACAAACCTTGTGATGTGTGCCTATACCACTTATCTAGAGCTACAGCTGCACTCAGTAAAGTTACAGATCTTGTTCATAACCCACGATGTTGAAGAACACTCATCTTTAATTTATCCTACTGTGTGTATTTCAGTATACATTCTCTGATATGTGTAATTATTCACTATTAGGACTAAAGTGATTCAGTCCTCTTGCAGTATGCAGTACTGAAATGCTTCAGCAGAAATGGAAGAGTCAGATGATGTATTATTTACTTCATGGACCATCACAGTTCATCAAGTGAATATATATAAAGTATGAGTCATTTTTAGACTTTCATAAACATGTATTATTCAGACCAAAATGAATGGACCTATTTTACCTTCAGTATGCTATCAGAGAATAATGGCATCTTGTAACCTGTTGTAAGTGGCTAATGCATGTATGGGATTCCATTGCACTAAAACTGATAATAAAATATATCATTTGACTTTTTAATTAAAAATATCAACAGGAAAATGCTCATCAGATACCGTGAACCATCAAGCTCAGAATGATTTACAGAGATGTCAAATTAAAAGAAGCATAAAATACACCTTGCAGGAATGGTCTACTGGTTCAAAATGACCAGAATTTTCTTCACGTTCCTTTGGATGCAACCAGCAATTCTAAATTTCAGTTTGGAGTATTTCAGGAAGTGCTATCAATGAAGACCACGACATAATGCTTATGACTTATCACTCCAAATGATGCTATTTTGATCATACACAGAAAGAAACAAAGACATGGATACTGTAGCCATATGGCCCTCCGCCCCCCCTCTCCCCTCACCCCTTGCTAGTAGAGATGACAAGATGGATTTAAAGGGTGGATTACTTCATTTAAAAGTAAGTACAGGAGAGAAACACTGACATTTACAATCCGTGCAGCAAATAGCTATATTTATATGTTGTGGCACTTTAATTAAAATATTGGAGAAATTTTTCAATCCCTCCCTCTTCGCTTCAAAGCTAAAATAAAATTCCCTAAGCAGAAGAGCATCAAAACTCACAGGCACTGCTTCAATTTTATTATCCTTCTGAATGTTCACAGTTTTCATTTAGTTAACCAGATTACTTGAGAAAATTATTAAACTTCCATAGTCTCTGTGCACTCTTGTGCTTTATATTCCAGCTATAAAAGCCCTTCTTATCAATACTTAGGACTGATGTGAATACTACAGTACTGAAGTGATCAAAGTTACATGTCCACAAGTCCAGGGGAGCAGTTTTTAAAGCAAAATAACTGAAATGTGGCACATTGAAATTGGAATGGACTGACTCCAACCAGTTAAATTATATCCACAGTGCTGCAGAGATGTCATCGACTCTTTCTAAGCAAACAGACTTTTTTCCAAAAACAGGTTTTTTTCCAACCAAACATAACAATAAAATAGGGATCTGACTGTACTTCTTACCATCATTTTATCTTTTGCGAGTATGGTTGTTATGGCTATCTTTCTTGGACTGCAGATCTCTGAAATTCTGGTGAATGTCCCGAGTTTCAATTTATTGGTGGGAATTATAATAAAAATGCAGTTTCCTTCCACTTCTTTTACATACAAATTATACAAATTATACTTAGAAGCTCTCTTTGCACTCTAGCTTTACTAGGGATGGCTGCCACTGCCTTTCATCCAGGGGTTTCCTCGAATGCTTTTCCTGAATCTGGAGATGTGACTAGCATTTCAGATGTCATATTTATGAGCCTTTCTTTACATTACATTTAACGCTATTCGTACAAGCCATTACCTGAACACTTCTTTCTGAGAAGGGCTTCTCTAGGGACTAAGCTTATTAGTGAAGTTGGGAACAGCATTTCCATAACCTCTCCTTTCACTAAATGAAGCTAATTTATAGAGCTATTGTCTCAGATCATTTGACAGACACAAAAAAATGGTGTGTTTGTTATCAAGAGGCAATAAATATTACAGTAAGAATCCAGAGATTTACAAAAAGGATAATGGAGAAGGCATTAGATTTGGTTTTCTGCTTCTCTATTTACAATTAAGTTACAGATTTCATAAATTATTTTTCAGGGCAAAGGCAAAAAAACAGATTTAAATGAAATACACTTGTGAAACAGCATACATGTACGATTCTGCTAATGACAATGATTTACAATGATTTTAAGTAGATAGCATTTGATATGCATATTTTTAAAAAGATAAATATTACTAAAACAATCATAGTTTGCTGTCCTCTTTTAAATAACAGAGAACAATAAAAAGTATTCACCAAGATGGGACTCTTTATTTCACTTGTCATAAAAGTGAAGGGATGAGGCAAACGCCAACCAACATATTAATAAAATACAGAAAGCCCACAGAATAAAATCTTCTGTTTACACAGTCATCCTAGAATTATTTTTGGAGGTACTTTGTGTGTGTGAATGTGTCAGCATGGGGTGGACATCCATCTGCTTAGTCTGCTTCTTGCAGTTAAGCACTGAGTTCTGCTGGGCTCAAAGCGTGCAGTACACCACCTAGCTCAGACAGCTCTGCACAGAATGCAGCAGTGAACACAAATACATGTGCACGGTTGTGGGCATCACAGATGTTGCTACTTCTTTCTTACATGGAAACCAAGTACAGCCAAGAAATGTCCTTATCTTTATATATTTCTTCATTTCATTGCATCATATAATGGCTTGTGTTGGAAGGGACCTTAAAGGTCATCTGGTTTCAACCTTCCTGCTATAGGCAGGCTTTCTGAAAGGTCCACCCCAACTAGCCTTAAACACCTCCAAGGATGGGGCATACGCAGCTTCTCCGGGTAGCCTGTGCCAGTGCCTCGCTGCCTTCTGAGCCAAGACTTTCCTCCCAGCTTCTAAACTACATCTTCTTTCTTTTAGTTTAAATCCATTCCCCCTGTCATTACACTCCCTTACAGTGAGTCCCATTTCCTTAGAAAAGGAAAATTCCAAGTTAACTCATTTGACCTCAGAATGGTAAAGCCCTTCACTTTAGAGTGCTAACAATCCAGAAGCACCTATAGATTTCCTTAATCAAGTAGATAAGGGGGGGAGAGAAAGTCAGGGTTGGTGCAGTTCTCATTGCTGTGCCAGCCCTGCACGAAGGCTGTCCCTCTGCCCCACCACCCTCAGACATTTCTGAAAGAAACGCAAATTATCAGGAATCACCACCAAACCCAAACCATATCACCCATAAATGAGGTTATTTGGGCATAGTATTATACATCAATATAATACATAGTTATAGTTAATTTAGTATTCACCAGAGACGAATACTGTATCCCTACTAGGAAAGAATCAGGTGAGCAAATGCAAACACCATCTAGCATTTAGCTGAGCGGAAACAAGACCAGAAAACAATATTTAATGAGGATACTGTACCTAATGTAACTGGATCTGGATTCACTGGACTCTGCTGTCTGGAATGACTGCTGCTGCTGTTACCACCTTTTTTTAAATCTTCTGCATCACTGTACCGCCGTATCCAGTAATTCAGCTCCTCACGGTCTGCTTCTTGACATCGCCGAAGTACAGTGAGAGATCGCCTAGTTTTTTCCACCATGTCCATTATACAGTTTAACAGCTAGCCACAGCAGAGAAATAAAAAAGAATATTTTATTCATAAATTGACAGTACAATAAATGTTTATATGCTCAGTGCTTGGGCTTTACGAATGAAGGTGTCTCTCTCTGTTTTTCTAAACACACCTGAAAAAATCCAGTCTTAAGAATAATGATTCCTTCTTTAACTCGTTATCTTAAACTGTAAAGATATAGATTCTTGGAAGAAAGGGAAAAGAAGTAAACTGAAAGGACTGTAGTACCATTATCAGTATCACACAGCACCACAAAGGCCTGGTGACATGACCCAGAATTGATGTTTACAAATGTTCTCAAGAGCTAACAATCTCCAATTAACCAGTTCTAAAACTGACGGCCATGTGTCTCATACTCAGTGCCTACACAGCAGAGTCCTTTCCCCATTTGGTAGTCTGTAATAACTAGGATACTCCAATTTGTATACATATTTGAACAGCAGGCCTAATATGAGCTAGCTAATAGGGAACATCAAGCCCCCAGCTTTAATCAACAGTATTTTCCAAACAAATGCCTGTTTTAGAGAGCTCCTTTTAGACAATTACACATAAGCGTATTTAGCCCTTACATGGTCAAGGTGTTTCCACTCTTCTGCCCATTCTCTGTCTGTTAGTCTGTGATCAATCATTTCTTCTTGACGTGTGCCATGCAACCCTGCCAAAAAGGAGCAAATCATGTTTACAGTGTTGGAAGTCCTCTAGGGGAAAAGAAAAAAAGAAAGAAGAGCCCACTGAATATATGTGTCTATCTACATATCATATATCAGCTGGTCTATTAGAGGAATACCACCACAAAAATAAACAGATACTTAAAAACTACATTAAAAGCTGTCATTGGATTTTTCCTCACATTAGATGCTACTGTTTTACTCAATATACTGTCTTCAATTCTGCAAGTTCTGCAGGCTGTAAGATAACCTCTCAAATAAAGCTATAACTCTTTCTGAAATATACAGTAATATAATGCAATATATCATTTTTCATTTGCACTTCTTGAGGAAGTCAGAAAGGCACTTATTTCGGAACTGTATCAAATATTAGCTGTACTTCAAAAGTTGAAAAAATATTAGTGTAAACTTAAAAGTTATTTCACTAAATGCAGTAATTGCTACCATATCAACAGAGCATCATTAAGGGTTCATCCCTTCACAGATGTTTTAAACAACTTGTGGTTAAAATGCAGCACATAAAACACAGCAGCTGACAACATGGTAGAACCACGTCAGTATTTATTATCAACACTCAGAGGAACTGACACTTGCTTCTTGTTTAGCCTCCTCTATACAGATGCTGAATATTTGTAAACGTTCCTCTTTTACTGAAGATTTGTTTAAAAGAAGCCAAGAACAGTATGTGCAGATGTGAAGCAAGCTAGGCAAATCCAAGAGCATCAGCCATCCCTGTAACCCAATGCATGCTGCAGCAAGTCCTGCATAGGGTGTGGTGCTTCTGCAGACACATCTTCTGCAGACATCCCCACATTGCAGTGCACTGAAAGCAAGCTATACCAATTTGTTTTACTGTCCCAAATGAGATATCAGAAGAAATTTAAGATGATCCACCTATCCTTGCTTGGCAGACACCTGAGCATCTACGTTAACTATGCAGCTGTAAGAGCAAGGGTTCCTCCTTCTAATGCTCTTGCATTAGAGTGTACTAAATGCACAATTCAGTCCATTTTTAAAAATACAAATCTGCAGTAAAACCAGGAAAAGTAGCCAGATGGACAAACAGCAAAAAAGGCTACATCTTACAAAGGAAAAAGAAACCTCAAAAAAGCAATGCAGAAAATCAACATGCCTTACCCATAGGTCTGTTTCTGTCCCTGAGGTCCCTGTGGTTGGGGTGTCTGTATGAGTCCCTGTAGTGGTGGGCAATGGCCATATCATCCAAACGATAATGCTGAGGTGGAGGTGGGGTGGGATGAGGCAGACCATTGGGCTGATAAGATAAGCCATTATTTGGACTGTACCGCTGGCCTGGGCTAATAGTGCAGGGCCGCTTGCTTGGATGCTCTGAGTGCAAAGGCTCTCTGTCAAAGCCGTTTTCTTTGGTTCTGAAAAATAAAAGAAAGGAACCTTAATTCACTTTGTGAACAGAACTGTTCAGGTACACTCATGCCCACCTACACAGGGAGCTTTAGGATCACTGCTCCGAATAAGGGGTGCAAAATATTTTGTAAGACTGCTTTATTCAAAACATACAATGGACGCTATTCATCTAGTCTAACTGCCCCCACAGATTCCAGAAATACTTGCAGTCAACCCTTCCAATGCGACAGCTTTAAGAGCTGGGCCAGAGAGGATATTGTTCACCCAAATCACCTGATGACCTGATGGTTACTCATGTAACTGCAGAACTGAAGCAGTCAACCGATACATGAATCCAGAGGCCAAGCAAGGATCACAATATATTTTTAATGACTCTTGGCATGATGGAATCTGTTTGCAATAACTTTCAATAGGTATTGATGTTTTTGACATCTCTCGAAGACAATTTTTAAAATTTAGTTGTCTTTTTTGCATGTATCTACTCAAACTCAACATTCAGATTTTTCAATTGTAATGTTACTGTGCAAGCAAAATATGGGTTCTTTTGTACGTATAAGCCAAACTATTTATTTGTGAAAGTATCCTATGCTAATGAAGTCCCCAACAAAGATGGGGAAAGAAATCAGAAACTGTAAATTAACTTCACTGACATGCTCAAATAGCTCAGTGTAGGAAAAGCAAATCAGAAAACTGTGGCAAGGAGGAAAACAATCAAAGAAAATCCAAGTTTGATTTTCTATGCAATAGTGGATGGCAACACTACTATTGTACTATTATTGTACAAATGTCTGTAGTTGCTCCTTACTCTACAGGCATTTCTGTGTCTTTTTTTAGGAATGCTCTATATTTAATTAACTGTAATTCACTGCTCTATGTAAAAACATCAAAAAAACAAAACAAAACAAAACAAAACACCAGCATATTGATAATGCTTCATTGGAGAAAATTCTTATTTTGCTTGTGTTCCAAAAGATCTTGACATCATCTTGCTAACCCTTTATATTAATAAAATTAAACTCCTGATAATTACAAATGGCTTATAAGAAGCACAGCTCTAGGTGCTGTGAGTATCTTTCTCCTTATTGAGGAGCACTAGAGCTTCTTCAAACAAAAAGATTTTGTTAACAGTTATTGAAGCCGGCCCTTATGCTCAGGTACCTTCCACGTGAATTCACTGTTAAGAGATGTGAGGGTTCAGCCATCACATCATCACTTTGAAAAGGCTCAAAACAATCATAATAATTCCATTTTCTTCTCAGTCAAAATTAGAGATATTCTAACATTCTGGGTTTCTTTTTTCTTAAAAATATCCTACATTTACTTTGTAGGCAGCTGTCATAAATGTAGAACCATTACATGACATGCTCACGTGCCATACAATCTTTTCTAGCAGTCACAGAGGATGACTAATTAGCAAAAAGCCTTTTCCAGTTAATGTATTTAAAATCGTGTTATTTATATCCACGCATTCATTCACCAAAATAAAAACTCATATTGGTCCAAGTTCCTTTGCTTTACTATAGTAGCATGTAAACTTCAGAAGTTGTAAACAAAATATAGTGAACACTTTGTTCATGACATGTCATGAACAAATTACTAAAATGTGTTGTCTCCTCAGGTGTCAGTTTTTCTCTCTTGCAGTGACTGATGGTTCCCAGTGTTATTACAGAAACAGATTGATCTTTTTAATGAGCTAGTTTAATAGACTCCAAAATCTCACCGTGGCTGCTCATCCGTGTCAGACCATATGCACCAAGAAAACATTCAGTAAAACACGAAGCTCTGCTGTCAGATTGCTCTATAAAACCTCACATAGAGTAGCTTTGGATAGGCAGATAAATAACTAGAACTAGAAAATGCATATGCCAAAAAGACTCTGAAATTATAAGCAGTGAGAATTACTGAAGATATATTTTCCTTAACAAAAAATGAAGAGGTGCATGTATTTATCTGCAATACACTCATTCTACCTTCTTCACTTAATCCCTTACTGAATTTTTATGTCTGTTGGAGTCAACACTATGCAGCTATCTGTGCCCGAAAGAATAATGTAAATACAGAAGGATATGTGCGCATATTTTCTCATATACATGTGTGTGTATAATCTATATATATCATTATCTAATATACACACACATCTAAATATGATATACATGATAAATGGTAATGCATGATGATATATAATGGGATGTATATCCCATTTCCCATGGGAAGTGAAAAAATAACACATTTACTCTAGCGACAGATACATCTCCAAACAAAATTGTTCCAACCACACTTAGTTCTCCTTGAAAGATGTTGCCTTTCAGGCACTTTTTGCCACATATTTAACAACAGGGTCATAGAAATCCCTCCTCTAAAAAGACGCCTATTATCTTCCACTGTATATTTATTAGTATATTTCTAATCTACTTAGACATCTCAACAAAAGATCTATGTTTCCCCCTGCTGCTCTGTAAACAATTAAAATAATGTATATCTTGGTAAGTATCAAGCTAGACAAGCTAGACAAGTATTTGGTTTCTATACTTGGTCTGGGCATGCTCTAACTCTAAGGACAGTTTTTTTGTGGTTTATTTAAGCATGTATATTATATATATGTGTGTGTGTGTGTATATATATCTGTATATATATACACACACATTTATATATACATTTAATATATACATACATGTATATATATACACACATATATTCATTATATTTTATTTTATATTATATATAATTTTATACATTAAATATATTATACTATCTATAGGATATGTATTTTTAATATATAAATATATACATATAAATATATTTATATAGGCATAATATAAATAAAATATAAATAAAATAAATATTATATATTTATATTTTATTATGATTTATTTATTTATTTATTGCATTGTTTCAATGATACACAACAGTGATCCAGGAACTATTAACCAATGATGGGGTTGTTTGATTCTGTAGACAAAGAAACAAAAAGCACAACTATCCTCGAGCTCAAGGAGCTATTCTAATGGTTGAAGTAGGCAGTTTTTCCAGGTCTTTTAAGATAATATCAGAGAACCTGGCAGATAGATAGGATAGATAGATAGATAGACAGATAGATAGATAAAGGTGTGTGTCTCTGAAATGCCCTTGCCTCCAGAATTAAGGTGTCTAATTCCAAGTGAGCATTCTCAGAAGCTGCCAGGCAGCTAACAGCTTCATCTGCTTGCACTGAGCAGCACAGAGCACAAGTTCTGCCACCCAATGTGCTCCCACATGAGCAGCTTTCCAAAGCTCACTCTCCACATTTCTCTCCTGGCTTGCCATAAAAGCTGCACTATGACATGGAGAGGAATTGGAGACTCCCTGAGCTGGAAGGAGCTGGAGAGTAACTTCAGCTGTAAAGGCAATAGCATCATGAACAGAGGCTTTCAAAGCAACTATGTACATTAGTATAGAAATAAAATCCATAAAACAGACTGAAACATCCCCAGGTCTAGCTCACACTTTTAATTATAAGACTTTAAAATCCAATATTCTCCTGATCTGTCGATCCCCCTGTGAGCAACTCCTCATGTCCTTTCTACTCTAAGACTCATAGGGGTCCTTTCACAACTTTCACAAAGTTCTCAGACTGGTCTTCACCTTCACCATCCATCTCTCCCATACAACAGGTGAGATGGTACTTACCAAAAAACCACTGCAATTCATCATATCAAACTGAACATTAGTGGAGAAACAAAGGAATACTGTATTGCTCATTTTGTCTTTATGGTCATACAGGAGAAGCAACTCAAACTGCTATTAACAGCAAAAGTAAGCTAAGGCTATCAGAAAGGTGCGTCCCACCCCACCTTCATACTCTGCCAAGCCTCATGGGCTTATAAGGTAATTCAATATATTTACAGGAGAAATACCATGTCTACTACTGACACTGGACAACATCATGCTGATATTTAAATCATTCACAAGATCTACAAGATTTTAAGAGGTCTTCTTTTCCCTACAGTGTATACATGTTTTGGTATGCTACTCTGCAAAGACCAAGAGCATGCAGCAGAATTGCCCCAGGGAGCTAAACCTCAGCTTTGGAAATGTTATCTCTTTATGTGGCTCAAGATCTTGCATGGAAAATGTCTGAAAATTAATCCTCTTTCTAAGATCCAGTTAGCAACTTTGTGTTAGCATCAATGGCTGTTTTAGCTCATCTTAGCTGACAGGAAAAAATAGAGAGAACAGAAAAGGTACACTACAGATCTCTTTATTTTCATGCTAGCACATCAGGATTTCCCAGAGACATCAGCCAAAGTACGCCAGTTTCAAATATTTTCCCTTTTTTTACTACTTAATGGCTAAGTTAAATCTTACTATCACTTCTGCTTTTTATTTTACTATGCAATATTTTCAAGATCTAGCCTCATGAATATCTCATTCCTGTGAGCTCCAATATTTGATGTTAAATTTTGTCTCTACTAGTATTGGAAGCCTTCATTCTTTATCTATACACTTCATAGAACCATACAATATTTGGAGTTGGCCAGGACCCATTCGGATCATAGAATCATAGAACAGCCTAGATTGAGAAGGACCACAATGATCATCCAGTTTCAACCCCCCTGCTATGTGCAGGGTCGCCACCAGACCAGGCTGCCCAGAGCCACATCCAGCCTGGCTTTGAATGCCTCCAGGGATGGGGCATCCACAACCTCCTTGGGCAGCCTGGCTCCACACAAGTCCACCCAGAATTCAAACCCTTTGTCCGAGAGTACTGTCCAAGCACTCCTTTGAGCTCTGTCAGCTCACGGCTCTGCCCAACTGCTCTAGGCATTCTGTTCCATGCCCACCACCCTCTGGTGCAGAACGTTTTGCTGATAACAATCTGATATCCGAATTTGTGCCATCATAGCCAGTTTCCATTAAAAAGCATGTAAGAACTGCCATCTATGTAGAATCTACGTAGAATTGCAGTCCTTCCTGACTTTGTAAACCTTCACCTTAATCCTTTTATAAGGTAACTAGGATGCCTGCAACGCCTTGTGTGTGCAGCTAGCTAGACTGGGCAGAACAGCTTTATAAAAGCTTTCTATATTATAAAGGCCTGTGGCAAACAAAACTAAGAATAAATTCAATATTTGGTCCTCCCAAAGGTAACATTTGTATGTTAAATGAATTTCAAATACTAGCACAAGAAGTTGGTCAACAAGAAATGACCACAATGGTCTTTTTCTTGTACTAAACAAAGAACTAAACAAAGAACTTTACTCAAATAAGAAAAAGAGAAAATACAGTATCCAAAAGCTACTGTACACACAGGCACTTGCTCTGTTTCTGCACAGACTCTCAGCTTAACAAGACAACAGATTTCAGCGAACATTTCTCGTGTTCAGAACAAATCTTAAGCACATCCTTATGCTGTGCATAAAACATGGCACAGCAGAAAGACTCAAATCCCTGACTGCACTCTGGAGCATTCCAATATCAGTATTTAGCCATCTTCACCGTATTTGCTACTTGTCCAAGAAATCACTTAATACAAATAACTTATATATGGAGTTGGAGAGATTTACTCCACACTTCACAGAAAAACTGAAGCAAATGGTTAGTAAGGCACTAACTGGTCAGCGTTACTTCTGTGTAGGGATGGCCATGTTGTGTCCTCAGATGATTTTACTGCATGAGTCAGTGTGTGCATATATATAAATGTACAAGTACACAAAGGCAATCTGCATGCTACACAACTGCCCTAAAGGAAAGACCTGCACCCAGGGCAGAGAATCCCAGAGCCCCAGGATGGCTGAGACTGGCAGGATCCTCTGGATCCCTCAAAATCACCCCTGCTCCAGCACCCAGAGCAGGGGGCCCAGTTCCATGGCCAGACACCTTCTGAAGGTCTCCAAGGAGGAGACCCCACAGCCTCTGGGCAACCTGTGCCAGTGCTCCAGCACTGCACAGCACAGCAGTGCTGCCTGGTGCTCAGAGAGAGCCCCTGTGCTCCAGTTTATGCCCACTGCCTCTTGTCCTGGCACTGAACTTCCCAGCCCAGATCCCCAGCCCACCCCATGCAAGGCCAAGCACGCTGCACCCAAGAGACACAGCCTTTCTCACCTGTCTGGAGTTCGCCTCTTCCCGTTTTCGTTCACATCGAGAAGCAGCTCTGAGGAGTCAACAGGTGAGGTGGTGCTGGCATCCAGAAGCAGCTGTTCGTGCTGAGCGAGGTACTGGGCTGGGTTCTGCTTGGCTAGCCTTGCACAGTGCAGCAGCTCCCGCTGCAGCAGGGGCAGATTGGCCTGCAAGGACATAGCACACATCAAGGCCAGGTAGTTCACATGCAGTTTCATCAAGGACAAGTAAAAAAAAAAAAATCTATCAATGGGAAACACGCTCTGGGATAAATCTGTTGCATGAATCCTGAATTAGATTTGAAATGGTTGGCTGCCTGAAATCAGACAGCTTCACTACAGGTCAGGTTGCGGCTGTACCAAGTATGTATGAAAGAAAGGGAACTCTCACAAAAACAAAACAAACCTGCAAATGCCATGAGAAAACCAGGTCTGAATTCTACACATTTAACAAGAAAAAACATCGCCCTGGTTGATTTCATCTTTTTCCTTACTATCCAGAACCTAAGCTCCTATAGAGCGGCTCTGCTTGTTTCTGTTTTCCCACTGACAAACTCTTTTTGCTGTCTCCATTCAGACTGCAGTTAGCACTTAGAAATCTTTAGAAACCATAGGATCCACGTCTCTGTAAGCTACCTTCATCACCATCCTTCAAGAACAGAACTGTCCTCAGCCTTCTCCAACACGCTCACAGTCATAAGATAAAGACTACAATAAAATCTCACGTTCCAGACCTCCAGCTAATCACCTGGAGGGCTACATCCCTGCTTCATGTCACATGCAGCCTGAAATAATTTTTAATTCTTCTCTCAGGACCCCTCTGGGAGTTGTTGGACAGTTGGACAGTACCAGTACTCAAAAGAGCATTGAAAAAGCTGATTGATCCCCAGGTGGCAGATTTTCCACATTGAGCAATGCTTCTCATCCAATTTGGGACTGGAGTAGAACCATGTGTCCATACGACATTTATACATCTTGGGAAACTTCTTCCTCTCCTTCCAGCACATGCATAAATAGTAAGACAACTCAGCCATTTCTTACCTACACATTTGTGCTGCAAGATAATGTGCACAACCTTCCTTCTTCCATGCCCAGTGCACAGTAAATGTTGCCTGGGGCTTTTCAAGTATTAGACTACTTTCATGGTTTCATGGTTTTTAGTAACTAGATGGGAGACAAAGAACTCTCATGGTTCCCTTGCTTTTAAAGAAATTCCTTCTTGAAAAAAATTTTTTTTTTTCTTTGAATAGGAGAATAGTTGTTAAGGCAAAAGATTCTGAATCTAATGTGCAGCAAAGCAAGCAAAAAAGAACAAAAGGAAGATGTCCTCAAAAAGTTTTAAGCACATGGGCTTGGGAGATTACTATGCTAGTGCTGTAATGATGGCAGATGCTCCAGGCACCTGTTGCTGTACCATAAGAGAAAATTTCCTGTGCAACGAAAGTGCCAGAACAGGGTTAATAACTATGAAGCTTTTTAACAGGATAAAAAAGTAATACCAGCAACTGCTATCACTTACTCATCTTAGGATATAAAGGAAAACAGTTCTGGAACATGAGGTCTTGTCAGACCTCCACAGAACACAAATGTTTTGTGAAACCATGTTAATATCAATCTCTTACTTGGTTTTGTCTAGGGTTGCCACATAACAAGGAGAGATAATAAGCAAAAGGAACCTATACTTTTAGGGTTTGGTGGGTATGGTCATAGAATCATAGAATCATAGAATCACCAAGGTTGGAAAAGACCTAAAAGATCACCCAGTCCAACTGTTCACCTATTCCCAACAGCTCCCACTAAACCATGTCCCTCAACACAACATCCAGTCTTTCCTTGAACACCCCCAGGCTTGGTGACTCCACCACCTCCCTGGGCAGTCCATTCCAGTGCCTGACCATCCTTTCTGAAAAGTAATATTTGCTAATGTCCAGCCTGCATCTCCCCTGCCGTAGCTTGAAGCCATTCCCTCTGGTCCTATCACTAATGACACGAGAGAAGAGGTGATGATGGGTTGGCAGCTGGGACTAGATGACCTTAGAGGTCTTTTCCAACCTTAATGATTCAATGATTCTATACTCATACATGGGTACTTCCAGCTCCTGAAGTCAACCAAATTTTAAGCTGGCTAGCAAAACCCTTGATTTATTTTAATCCTTTTCCTCCTAAAAAAGTTTATTCTTCCTATTTAACCATAAATATGCAGATTTGTAATTACATTTATCTTTTTTTCTAAATGCACTGTACATTTTTTACATGCAAAGAACATATATTTTTTATAAGTTTCTATAGGAAACTACTAATTATGTGCCTTGTAGTTTAGAATATATCTGGGTTTGTAATAGTACCAAGTAGCATTTGAATGAAAAATTAAAATATAAGTGAAGAAAAGCAGCGTTTGAAAGCATTTAGTTCAACCCAACTGCTTACAGTCTGCTCAAAACATAAATATAAAAAAAGCTTATCAAACCATACAATAAAACATAATTGGTTTATCAGGGAAAAAATAATAAAATAATAAAATAACAACAACAACAACAATAATAATAATAATAGTACCACCAAAACACAGAAAACTCTCTATGTCTAGATGAAGTATATGAACTGCTACTGGTCACCATTGCTGTGATGAACAAGAACAAGTTTTTAGGAAGCTGGCAGCACTGACATTTTCCATACTGTGAGCAAGAAGAGATAAAGCTCCTAAGGAAACACAAGTGTACTTATAGATTCTGAAATCCAAATGGCCTTGGACAGAGAGGTTTATGCAGATACTCAAACTGACAGCACAGGTAGTTCTGGCAAAGTGCAGTTGCACATTTCTAAAAATGTCACTGCTGGTGCCTGCAGACAGACTTGGACACCTCTATATGTGACAGATACAAACCAATTGCAGACCAGAAGCCAGATAGCTATGTTAGAATAGCATTGCCTGGAAAAAAAAAACAAAACATGATGTTACTAGCTTACTGTCCCCTACAATTCTGTACTTCATTCACTGGAAAATGTTCCTACTCTGCTTAGGATTGAGTTATGTGATGAGTCAAGGCTGCTTGGTCTGCTGCTTCTACTCTGGACCCATCTAGGGACATGTGTTAGGCACACAGTGTTGGGTCGGCAGTTGGACTTGATGATCTTAGGGGTCTTTTGTAACCTCAATTATTCTATGATTGTATCCTTCAAGGTTTAGGTAGTATCTTAGCCTCCTTCGTTAGTTTTAGAGGATTATTTTTTTTTTTTGCCCAGCTGTCAGATCTGTTTTCCATGTTTAAATGAGCTGTTCTAACCTGAAAACAAGCCATTATTTGTGCACCTGCAAAAGAAGCTATCAGCTCTAAAAGGCTGTTTTATCATTTTAGTGCTCATTCCAGGTAATTAGCTAATAATCTTCTATTGTTGGTGTTCCTACTTTCTTCAGAATTTTAGCAACAGAAATATTTCAGTATTATAATTTAAATAAAAATGGTTTCATTAGACTACAGCACACTGAGGCTCTGATACAAGTTTTTATAAGTGCCATTTTAAATAAATGATTTACAGCCATAGTTTAGAAAGAAAAGATTTAAATTGGGAAGAATGTTTGTTCAGAGAACAAAATCATCAAATCACATATTGATATTGATACCTTGAACAAATATGTACAACACTTCTACTGAAAAGAAGTGTTGGCAGTACTGAAAATGCACCACTTAAATTTAATAGACTAAATCCTGCCTGATGTAAATATAGAAAATGTGTCCAAAATGCTCCCAACCAGCGAAGGTTTCTGCAGGTACTCAATCATCGTATCTCCCTCTGAACCAAAGCTGATGGAGAGATAAGCAAATCAATGACTATTTATTATCTGTAATAGATCAGCACTCCCTTGTGCGAGTACTGTACAAACAGATGGTGAAGGGTAGCTCCTTTCCTTGAATTATTATTACAGAAGCATTAATATAGGCTTCTTTGCAATTTAACGTTTGGTAGACCTACCAATTTGTTGTGCATCTGCACCAGACAAGGACACAGCGTGCAGAAGATTTCAGTGAGGTCTGGGCAACTTGCATGTGGGCCAGGGAACAGACCAATGGCAAAGCTGGGGACAGAATATAGGTCAGGCCTCAGGACAAACTGAGGCACAGAGCGTGCTTGCAGGGCACATAGTGGCCCTAGCTCTGGTCCTAGGAGATAATATTACTATACTAACATAGCCCTGAATGCAAACGAACAAGCCCTGATTCTCACTGTAGATAAACGTTGTCTCAGATTGATTTTGTCTACAATAATTGAGTATAAAAAAATCCCATATATTTGTCAGGTGCTCCAGAAGAAGCATGGATAGCCTTCCAACTGAGTACTGTTCAGACAGGCAACTTGTATTTTTCCTGCCACGTAGTTGGTAGGCAATTTAGTTATGAGAATATGTGCTCTTAAAAAGGTTGAAGTACTCAAATATTGCCTTCAAGCTTGGTGCTATACATGAGCATGCTTCTTCACCCCTCTTCTTATCAGGCAGAGACTCTGTCAGGGTAGGATGTGATAGGATAAGGGGAAACACTTACAAACTCAAAGAGGAGAGATTTAGATTGGATGTAAGGAAGAAGTTTTTTACGATAAGGGTGGAGAGGCCCTGGAACAGGTCGACCAGAGAGGTGGTGGATGCCTTGTCCCTGGAGACTTTCAAGGAGAGGCTGGGCAGGGCTCCGAGAACCTCATCTAGCTGGAGGTGTCCCTCTTCACTTCAAGAGAGTTGGACCAGATGGCCTTTACAGGCTCCTTCCAACTCAAATGATCCTATGATTCTACTTAGGGGTGAGAAGCAAAACTAGATAAAGCAAGGCTCATCAGAGTTCACATCTATCAATACTTACTGAGCAAAACAAGCTGTAGAATGGTAGAATCAGGCTCATGCAACAACAACATGCTCCCAGTCTGAGACAAAGGCATGTGTAGGGCTCAGAGTCCCTTTAGGACCATCTGGTCCATGTCCTGCCAGGGCAGCTGCAGTGGGGTGCCTTAGGCAAGAATGAGTTAAAGCAGTGGG
>NW_026294769.1:52501935-52574435 GCF_026119805.1 Tympanuchus pallidicinctus
TCACACTCTTGCTGTGTGCAGTCAGATGGGTAAGAAGAAAAAAACAAAAGTACAAATACTCAGTTGATGTGCAGCTCTCCCCCTCCCAAAGTAGATTTACGGGATCCATATTTAGAACTGCAAGAACACAAGCACATAGCACACAGCACTTCCCTGGTCAGAGGCTTGCAGGCAGAGTGATAAACTCTTTAGTGCCAGCTTCTAACAAGCTTCTGGCACCAAAGTCAATTAATTCTGAAGTGGCTTTTAAAAGGAAAACAAACTAGATGCCATGAAAATAAACCAGAATGATTTAAGCAGGAATATTAGAGTTGATACAACTGCAAGTAGGAGAGTGTATTCCATTATGAAAAGAAAGCATCTGGCAATGTACCAAGGTAACAGCTATACTATCTGCATAAAGCCCATCTGACAGAGCTAACCATGAAGGGGAAAACATGAAAACAAACCCTTTGAGAATACTGGTGCTTCAGGACAACAGAATTGCTAGGAACAGTTAGACTCACTGAATAAAATAACACTAACTGCCCATCTACGTGCTGACAATGAAGGCCCAAACAGGAGAGCAATAAATACCTCACTTCTACGGCAAAACGAGAATTGAATGCACCACACTCTGCGAATGCAACATGACCTCGGCCATTCATAGGAGGTAGATACTGACAGGTGAGCAAACTTCCTGACCTCACAGAAGACTTTTACTTTCCTGGTTTCTATTATGCACATTAATCTGATACATTCTATTGACTGGCTTTTGCATGAGGTTTTATTTTGTCTTTCTTACAGCATATGCGTAAGTCCTTAGTAAGACATCTTGTTTGCACTGGTGAATGGACCAGAAGAGAAAGATCAGCCTTTTACTTGTACAGCAGTGTCACAGTCTCACTGTGTACGAACGTTAAGCAGCACATTAGAAGAATGCTGGAATTAGGAATTCCTGACATCCCTGTTCTTTGCACCATGCAAAAATTTGCAAAAAAATCTAGTTTGGTAGAAGCACAAGGCATTATTATGTTTATAATCCAAAGTCTGAAGCACAGTTGGTAAAACTTCTGTATCTAAAAACCAAAAACATAAAACAAACAAAAATGATTACAGAATTAGAGAACTGACAGCTGCAAACAGACAAACTATATCCTCAAATGCAATGCCATCCACAGTGCTATGGGAAGAAGCCTTTAAATGTTGTTCATTTTCCCAACTCTCTTAAAAAAAAAAAAAAAAATCCTGTAACACACATCTGTGACCTAGCAACAATATGGTTTGAAATACTTTCCAGATCACTGAACTGTGCAATACCTTTAAAAATGGGATGACAAAAGGTCGCAGTGGGAAGTTAGTAGCTTCTTGCAGTTTGGAATGAAATTCTTCAATTGTCAAAGTAGAATTCTGTTGAGAAAAAAATTCTTTCTTGGTGACAAAATAATGAAAACACTTAGCAAGATAAACAGTAACCAAAGCACTTTAAAATTGCTTAATACCTTGTTCTTGATACAGATAAGAGGATAAAGAAAAGCATGCCACATATTAAATTATTACCTTATAAAGATACTCAAAGAGAACCTTCAGCATCTCCAGCATTCAGTGCCTGTTGCTTAGCATATGGTTTAAACTCTCATGCACTAAGCATGGAAATATTTTCAGATGTCAAACTCCAGTTAAAGTTGCTTTTCTCAATATTTTTTTTAAATTTTTATTTTCTCTTAGTGCTTCTTGTATTTATTTTCCCAGTACAGATGTGATAATTAACATGCAAACACATACCAAAAAATACTCGTTTTTAAAGGCAAGTTTCTCTTTGTTTGATGAGGAAAATTGCTCACTGTACTGATCAGAGAGTTGCTTATTACACCTTACTGCACCAGTAAACTGTGATGGGAAGTCATTGCTTTGTGACTAAGGACATAAGCATGAAGTCTACATCCTGCACAAGTTTAGCCATGGGAATAGTAATACATGACCATTCTCAAGGAAAAGTTCCTAGTTTGCTCATTAGGGCTCAGGTGAAATTTAGCAACGCAGGAATCATTTGTAAATAACAAAGGTTTTACTGAAATCAAATGATTTTATGAAAACCAAAGGCGGGCAGATGCACCCAAAGCTGTCTTTACTTTCTTTACTCCACCAGTTCACACACCTTTTCACAGAAAGCCACACAGCATGCAAAACCATACTAAATAGGCATTTTGGATGTGGAAGCAAATGTAGAGTGAGACGTAACTGAAGTTCCACTACCCAAGTTAACCTTCCTTTTAACATAGACTTGAGTGAATGAGTTTCACTGCTTTTCAGGTAGTGTTTTGTGAAAATACAAATGGAGGCCACCTGAGCCCTCGTACTAAACAGTGCTGGCAGTCTTTGCTTCAAATGAAGTCAATGGCAACTGCAGCTGCTCAAAACAGATGTATGTTAGAGCACCGCAACAGCATTTTTCCTGGTACATGTAATTATTGCTGAAGGAGATACATGAGAGACAACAATGTCTGGCAGAGGGAAGACTTTAATGAGAATAAAAAGAATCCTGGGCCAGATTCACAACAGTTTGCCTATAAAATAGCAGCCCAACCTGACAGTTGTAGATGAGAAAAACCTGAAATTATCATTCAGACATATAATCACATAATCTTATAAATAATGTGTCTTTAAGTAGCATCAATACCTGTTCAGGGCCCTCATTGCTGGATTCAACGAATACTGAGAAAAGGTTTTCGACTGCATAAACACAGCCCAATTATATTAATCTCATCCTCTTAGACAGTATTCTGCTGCTACATGTATAGTGGCACTCTTTTTTACCCAGTTAATTACACTAGGCAAACCAAAACAGATTTTACTGCATTATATAATTCGGGCTGTGTCTACTTCAGGGCTGCCAACAGTAAGAGCAAAAGCCCTTTCACATCATTTGGTTGTAACACCACACTGGCTACAATTCTAGTCTGTATCCAGTTGAGAATAGCTGCCACTTATGGATGGACAGACAAGTTACTTGTGCTAGATCTGGGGCAAGATCTTTATGCTTACATGTTTGGTGTCCTTGAAGTATGGAATAAGTCATATATGTAACACACTCTTGTATATAATAAGCATTTCAAGCATAAAAGAGGTAAACGGAGAGAAAAAATTACAGTTATTGTATCATTGGTTTTTGCTTACCACAAGTCCTAGCACAAGGGTACGCACTCTCTCCCCAATCTCTGGTGAAATGTCATTGCCAAACTGCTGTAAGGTTGTAAGAAATCTCTTCAGTTTGCTGAGCTGCCTAGCTCCACAAGCTGGCGGTAACTGCTGGTTAGCCAGAGAAGAGGAAGAGGAAGAGGACGGCCCATTGCTAAAGCCATTAGGAGGAGATGGAGCTCCATTTAACGCTGTTGGTGAATGGCTTGTGCCATTGGTTACTGGAAGAGAAAGAGAAGAGAGGGTAAAATAAAGAGAACAATGGAGATAGAAGGAAAACAGCTTAAAATTTTCTGTGCTTGACCTCAAAATTAATTGAGTTGCATGATCTACTTGTGACAGAGCAACAGACCACAGTTTAAATCCATTTCATAGTATCTGGTACTGAACACTGTACGGACTGGAAGTAACAACCTGTCACACAGTCCCCCCAAAGATCTCCTGAACTGAAATGAAAACCATTATTTGAATACCACAAACAATCAACAACATAAAAGAGAGAGAAAGAGAGTGAGAGAGAGAAAAACTAGAAACAGAGAAAGAGCATGAGCACGTATATGACTGAAAACAACAAAAAAAAAAACTGTTCTTTGGGGTAGAAAAAAATGTGCAGACATATTTCATGAAGCCTCAGTTTATCTCTGAATATTTTTACTCGTGTTTTGTACACACAACTGACAGCTGTGTTTATAAAACAGGACTTGCATGTTTTAACCTTACACCACCCAATGAGAAGGTTATTTTTTCTGATACAGATTTCCTAGCTGCTAACATATGGAGCACACTAAGCTGTTTGTGCAGGTACAAATGGTGCCATCCTAGCTGTGGCCCAGAGTTTTGCAGCTAGGACACTAAACTGCAAGAAGACTTCTCAGAGACCACAAGGAAATTACTCTGCTTTTCATGTGTCAGTATAGTATCTCTAAAAAGTATAGCAAAGCATTCTCCTCCTGTTGCAAGGTTGCAACCTTGACAACAACCATTTCTGGCCACCGTTTTAGTTTGATTCTTATCCGTACTCCAGAATAGAGCACAGAATCAAACTGAGGACATCTTTTTCCACCCCGGTTACAGCAGCACAGGCTCTTGAGTCCAACTAGGCAAAATGACAGTGAATGACAAGCAAAATAATGGCTCCCTATGAACAAAAATGCACAAATGCACTTGGAAGCATGGGCAGGCAGCACACAAGTATACCCAGCAGCAGCTACTCAGCTGGCTATTGCCTTGGGCAAATTTGTTGGCTCCTGATTAGGGAGTCAGTTAGAAATCATTTGTTGTGGTATCACTCACTTGGTGCAATCTGTCTCCCTACTCCAAAGCACCAAGACATTAATTTATATCACTGCACACCATAAGACACCACAAATCAGGAACTTAACTACAATAAAACTGCAGAATGATAGTAGCTTAATTTGCTTCCTATTTGAAAGCACATGAAAAGCGAACATCTTGAAGAACTTTTCATCTTTGTTAATGACTAACATCTTTGAAGCCAAACATCCCTTTTCTATTTGTCACTTTCTCCAACAATCATCTCTCTTTTTTTTAGCAAGTAACTCCTTTTTGAGGATGGACACGTACTGATTATCACAGCCCTTCTTTTAAAGGGGTTCTTGCCCCACTGATTGAAGGGCCTTTATGGTGGTAATATGAAAAGCAGCAATCTGAGCAGCTACCTAGTTTCTATCTAGTTTTTATCTAGTTTTGTTTGCCTCATCTAGTTGAGTGGTCTAGGGAAAACAAGAACTGGAAAAAGCAGAAATAGAAAGGAGCTGGACTCTCAAAGTTCAGCTCCAAGCTGCGCTAAGTGCAGCAGCAGAGTGAGATACATGAGTAAAATACATGGTGGTTGCAAGGAAATTGCATAGCCAAACTCATCATACCATGAATTCAGTAAATTAGGACTGGGAAGAATATGTCCTGCTCTACCCTCACGCAATCCAGTAATTCAGTCACTGCCCCTAGTGATGGGGCTAAGATCAAGAAAGTAGAGAACTACAGGGTTCATTCTCTAGGATAGATACGATGAGGAGAGCGACGGACCAAATTCCTCCCTCAACAAAATAAACAAAGAAATATTCCCCAAAAGCAGCTGCTTCAAAACAACTTGCATTTGCAATAGTCCGCCCAGTACTGATGATTTTATCTCTCTATAATGTCTGAATTTGCCAACTGGCAAAGACATCTATGTTATTGTAAAACATAGCCATGTTATTAATGAAGTAAAATTTAGCATTTAGAATTTCAACAAACTAATATATTTTAAGAGTTTTCAATAGTCTAAAACAAAGCAAACAAGTGTACTCTTGACAAGAAAGCAAGCGTGCACTTCTTAGCCTACAGGCATTCTCACTGCAGTAGCAGTAAGCGTAACAAGCACTCAAACAGAAGTGGCTTTTTAGTATCCAAGCTGGAACTGCTAAGGCTGAACTCCAAAATCTGATGGTGTAAAATGCATTTAAAATTAGATCTTTAGACTTTTGGACTTCATAAATAGCTAAAACAACAGCAGCAAAAACAACCAAAAACAGTTATGGTTCACACACCTTCCAACAATATCCAGAAAATCTAGTGAGTATGCTCAACTGAGGACTGTAAGAAAAGAAAAGAACATGGTCTCATTCCTTTTATCACTTCCCAAGATCATCCAGAACTGTGCTAAGCACATTAGACTGAAAGGCTTAATCTGCAAGAGCCTCATCCAGCAAAAAAAAAAAACCTCAGAACAGTTTAACTTCAGAGCAGTTCCTAGGATGATTCAGGTGCTGGAGTTAAACAAAACAAACAGATCTTTGCAAGATCAGGGTCACTGGGTTAAATCTAAGTTTATGCAAAGAGTTGGCACAAATGCTCCTCACTGTTTAAGTCTGATGTAAATCCTCAGGACAGGGTTCACTGGGATAAGTGGTACAAAGGCTTCCAGCTGGCCTTGTGCACAGAGGTGAATTTTAAGAAAGGCATTTAACAGGCAGCAAGAGGCTAAAAAGATATAGGCAAGACAAATAGAAGATGCTGCCGTCATTCTGTTTAGGCATATGTATTCTACTGTTCTAAAAATGTTTTATTTAAAATGTGAAATGTAAACACATTCTCATGTTTATACTATTACGAGGCAGTAAAAAAGAGACCAAAAAAAATTGCAGCTAAATCTTAGTAAGAGAAACGTGGATCATTTCATGACTGTGAAAAGAATAGTCCAGACAACATGCCAGATCGCAATCTCAGCTACGCTGATATGAATGCAGAGAAACTCCACCACGACTGGTAGAGCTTCCCAAGTGTTTACATCAGCAAACTGAGACAGAGAGGTGGTTCCAGATTAGAAATCTCAAGACAAAACAACAAAACGCCTTTATTTTTGCTTTTATATCACTACTAACTAGAAATTATATAGCACTTCATTCAATCATTAGTGGGATAAACTATTTTCTTTAAGAATAACCCCCACTTTAAATATATAAACAAAGCCCTAAACAATAACTACCGAATTTTATACACAAAAGTGAACAGAATCTCTTAAACTGTACAACAAAACAGCTAAGAGTTTCCTGCATTTCTCAGAGGACTGATCTAAGCATAAATTGACATGGGAAAGAGTATTCTCTGTTCTTTGACACTACGCTCAAATAACAGGGAAATTACCACAGCTCAGAGCTGAACACCTTAACAGACTAAAGATCCGTTAACCTGCTGTGATCTTACATTTGTTTAATTACTTATCACAGTATCATCAAATGCTGCTGCAGCCCTTGCATACAGGTTTTCCTTCACACACGTTAGTTTCTTACATACAGAAAGAAAGAATAAGGAAGAATAGGAAGAAAATAATTCTAATTACACGTTGTGGGCGTGAATGAACTCGTTCTTGGAGCTCCTTGGGTAGTGGGAGGAGGTGGCATTGTTGGAGGCGTCAGCCTGGATTGTGTCTTCACATCCACAGGTGAGTCTGGCATTGTGGAATGCTTCTCAGTGCGATCTGTAACACACCATAGGAACACACTATTTTATTTCCCCAAGAACATCCGCTCTGAAACAAAAGCTTAAAAGCAAAAGCAGGAAGTGAGACATTTCAGCACCTGCTGCAAAACATTACACCTGGTTATCTATTCCAGTGTGCACCAGCAGAATTGCATCATCTGAACCTTACTTAAGAAGGTGCAGCATAGATGAGAAGACCTCATTTGTAGCAGTGCTGTATTATCTTTTGTTTTTCATTTCTAGCATGTGCAGATGCTGCCTCCAAAGCACTCCTGGAAGTGCAATAATGCCACCTCCCTTCAATGTCAGCCAGGAGGAAAAAGGAGATGAAGAAACAGGAAAGTAATAAATCCCCTTACAACAATCCTTACAGGAGTATAAGCAGAAGCTCTTTAGTACAGGTGAGATATTGGGCTGAAGGATACTGGTTGAAGGCAGCTCTTGTCATGCCTTTGTAAGCAACGAGAGATACTTATGTTAAATACCAGTGCCTCCCGGATGACTTTGCCACCATGCCCCTGGATATTCTCACATTCCCATCAAGAATAAACATGTCAAAATGATAAGTCAATTGCCAACCATACAAATAAATAAATAAATAAATAAATAAAGCATAACATTTTAAAATTTACATCTTTACACATTAAGAACAACTGTAATGTTCAAAACCTGTAAGACATGAAAAACAACAACAAAAGGAAAAACAGGCAGAAAACCTAACAGTTCCCTTGCAAGTAAAAAGCTAGTAGATATTTCATATACGTGCTACAGAAACATCTTTTTGGATCATTCTGTGTTAAAGTTGATGTGGAGGGAAAAAAAAAAAAGATAAATAAATAAACAGGAATATAAAACCATCCACATCCTTGTGCTTCATTTATCGAAAATGGGCAAAAAGAGACAACATTTACCAGCGGATAGCAAAAGTAACACAATAGCTTAGTGGGCCATCTTGAGTGAAGATGAAGCTTAGCTTTAAATGGACATGAGTCTTGCATACCTTCTTCTGGGGTTAGGATTATTGTTTTGTTTTTTACAGACTGTCCTATACAAGGCTTCATGTGCTCCATTAAGCTGTGTAGCCAAAAAGCGTCACCACTATTGGGTTAACAGATGAATTTGCCGTTTCAATTTACAACAATGGTAAAGCCAGGAATGTTTTACAAATTCTGCTGCTTGACTTTGAGAACGTGTATCTTGTTAGAACAGAGAATTAAAGTTCACAGGGAAAAGAAAAAAAATTATATAAGGTCTTGCATGTGAGAGAGACTAAATGCCCTTTATGAAGGAGCAGTGTGTTTTTAAAAGCCTCAAAAATTTAATTATCAGAACTTTAATTTATCAGAAGAAGAGGGAGAGAAAACAATGAGGGATACAGGTACAGTAGAAAAGGATCTGCAGTTTGGATCTCAGATTAGCTAACCTCAGTAGCATAGGGAACAGTATCCAAAATCCAAATATTAAGTATCACGCACAGGTAAGGTTTGATTTGCAAATCAAGAGATAGTACATTACTACATGCTGAAAAACAAAAGTAGGTTTTAAAATATATTTCTATACAAAATTTCCTTTCCACATCACTACACTCAAACAGTTAAGTCTATATCTTCAACAAGCCATTCATTTAATATAAAGAACTACAAAAACTAGTCTTGAAATGTTAATTGCTTCCTTAATAGCTGAATTCATCTCGCACTCACCTCAACCAACCTCAGCAACAGGGGAATAAATAGCTTTCAGCTCATGTTGCAACAGAGGGAAAGAGGCACAGCAGTAAGCCTGAGCCCTCCTAAATAAAGGCAAATATTTCTGCCATGCCAAGAAAGGAGAGAGAAAGGGAGGCTTGCCAGAGCTGGTGGGGAGATAACAGTGGGAACTGCTGGTCCATCTGGTTTTCATTCTGCTAACACTCACGCTGAACTGTTAAGGAAGGCAGTCCAGGTACACAGATTTGAAGCATGTGGGAGCGCAGACACAGGCAGGGAGGAGATGGAGGTGGGTGGAAGAAAGAGTGAGAGAAACCAAACCCTGCTCAGCTGCTGCTCGCGCCGAGCAGGCACAGGCTGTATCCCACAGCTCAGCTGCTGGGAACTAAAAGCGAGCTGAAACCAGCACTGTAACCAGCCGCACCTCTCCTGCTCCCGATCCGCATTGTTCCAAAATTAGGTCTGTTCCCAAAGGCTCAGATCAGAGGGGGGAACACTTTTCCCAAGAGCTGGAGATATTTTGTTACTTAAATTGAAAGCTGTAGTGGGAAATAGTGTGTGGGTTGGCTCTCCAACTGCAGATAGTCACCGCTGCCATCAAGCTGGTTTTATTCCCTTCAAAACTGTCTGCTGCCCTATTTGCAGACCACTGACATTATCACTACTTTTCATATACCTCTGCTCTGATATTAGGTTTTACTTTTTCTAATCACCTTTCTTTGTGAAGAAATAGATAAACAAAAACAATTTGACAGGCCACAGATGTCCCCCTGTCCCCTGCAAAGCCATACAACCCATCCTGCTACTGTACAATGGCAGACTTTTATTTCTGCTAGTCCATAAGCACTCCAGCAAAGTGTTCTGTAAGGAGATAAAAGACTTGCTTTCAAGCTCATCACAGAACACTTCAAACCAAGGTACTATATTGTCTTGTCCGAATAGAGAGATGGGGAGGAAAAGAAAAAAAAAAAAAAAAAAGGAAAATTTTGTGTAAGTATGGTATAAAATGCAAAACTTTTCCATGTGCTTGGAAACAGCCCTGAAAAGCATCCTGCCCCACTGTTCTCTCATACTTCCCATCTTTCTAGCCTCTTCAGTAGCAAAGCTCCTGCAGGAGCCTCTATGTCCTTTCTGCTGGTGTTTCTCTGCTCCTCACCTCTGTGACAGATTCCCCAGCTCCTGCAGAAGATGCACATCACTGCACCGGATGCTCTGCACCCAGCTCTATCCCAGCACCCAGCTTGGAGGACCTCAGCTGCCAAAGTTTTCAGAAGAAGGCTTCTTGGAGATGGAGTGGTGAAGGAGCACACAGCAGAGCTGCCAGTCTCTGTCACCTGAACTCACAAAGCTTGTAATGTCTGAAAAACAGCCTAGAACCTCACCTCCTACAAATCATTATTAATTTAATTTAAAACAAAACAAAACAATTTTTTAAACTCTAATTGTTGAAAAGTAACCCGAAAATATGCAAGCTAAAATCAAAGCAGTATTTAAATTGCATTTATTCATGAGCCAGGTTGCCCCTAAATCTTGTTATATGAGAGGTTTCACATTTTTAAGAGCAGCTCTCTGTGGTTATTCTGCTAACTGTATATTCAGAGGTGATGAAGGGATGGGAGGGGTAGATGGAATCCTGCAAAAGGAAAAACTGCATCATTTATGAGTGAAATCCTGCCTGTTCCAGACTTCAGGTACATCTGCCCTCTAACACAGGAGCATATTTCTTGAGCTTTGCCTAAAATTTGGAAGAGCTTTAAGGGAAACATCTCTTAAAATCACTTAATTTCTTGAATTCCAAATATGTTTATGTTCTCGTGTCAAAACAAACTCCTCATTTGCAAAGCAGCCTTTGCTATTTTTTTCTGTCGGAATCTGACATTCCAAATAATAATCCCAAATTAGGAGAGATGTGATAGAAAATTGCTCACAACATCATCCATTTCAGTGTGCCGGCTGCATATACAGAGACAGTAACTTGTTTCAGATGCAAAGACTTCTTCTATAGACAGAAACCTTCTAAGCAGTGATGAAGTCAGACTCCTTAGCCTAGTTCTCATAAAATTGGGCTGAAACCAGAGGTCCTCCAAACCAAAGAGAAAAGGAGACATCTGCAATTCATTCTTCACTACTTGCTGCAATCAATTCAGGATGGAAATAGATGGTGAAATAATGGGCTAGTCCTAATCCATACACACAACCCTCTGGTGCAGTGAGAGACTTAGAATAAATTCAGAAAATATGTTTCAAGTATGCAGAGATCTACTGCATTTGCTTTGGATTATACTGAAAAAAAAATTCTGAAATATACATTCTTGAATCTCTTTTACAGCAAAGAGTGAAGAACTGTGACTTTACCACAGAAATATTTTGCTCCATTTAAAATTAAAGAATGTTGTAAAACCAGCTTTAAATTACGATATTTCTTCTGCGGATTTCTTGGTTCGTGAAACCATACAGTTCTTGTCATTCATACAGTTTTTATGGGAGGAGTTATTTTTATCACTATTACTTAGATGTTAGGTGAATGTTGATATTTGCCGTAAACCTGGCCAACTTCTGAAGGTAAATGTGGACGACACAAAGTAAAAAGTGCAAGAGCAAGAGCAAAAAGAGATGTGCATGTATTCAAACTGATTTACTTTACTTCCTGTAGCCTCAATGATTTAGTCCTTTTTTAAAACAAGGCAGGCTTTCATATATGGCAACGTTTCAGCTCATGTGGCATGCTTCCAAGTCTAACGCATCAAGGAAAGCTGATGTATGGAACAAAATATGGAATATATAAATACTTTACTGATACCATTTCAATAGCCAATTCAACGTCAAGCATTTCAAGGGGTGGTGTGTTTTCAATTTCCTTTTTTAAATGAAAAAAAGTATGGTATAATATGCTGTGGCATTTATTTTACTTTTAGTTAGAGCAAACAGTTCCAGATGTATATCCAGGCATGAAAGATACTTAAAAGACGCTCTATATTGATTGTACAGTACTCACTACTTCTGTGCCAACACATTAAAAATAAGAATAAAAAACCTGCCAAATTAGAAGCGTCCATTGTCTTGATTCCTTTAAACTCACAGAAAGCACAAATCCTTCATGTGACACAAGACTAGAACCTGCCCCTTCTACTCAAATTATATAAATTGAGACCTAAATCTGTACCATTTAAAAGTGAAGGTTGTTGCTGAGTTGACGCTGGACTAATCCTCAATGTTTTGAGTGTGATGACATAGAATTTGCAAGCAGATAACAGACTTTGAGTCCCAGAAGTCTCTACCCAGACTCTCCGCAGACTGTGAGTCTCTGTAGAAATGAAATGGGTGGCAGAAAAACATCAGTCTATCGAAGAGGAAAAGCTACATAGCTCTTCCATCCATAATGTTAACACAATATGGTCACTGAAAAACCTTCCCTCTGAAAGATCTTCACCCAAAGTCAGCAATAGACACCACAAGGCCATGTTCAAGGCATTGTGAGGCTCCAGGCATATCACTACCAGAGTGTGACAATGAAATGAAGATCAGGGAGCAATGCCTCACATCACACTGAGAACTACATTGCAAGGTAACTCTCCTGGCTGAAAAGGACTCGCTTGATATAAGCCTTAATATATATAGCCAGTCCCTACTTCTGTGAAAAAATGAGATTTACAATGCAGCCATAAAAAACAACACTAGGATAACTTCACAGGTCAAGCATGCCTCAGACTTGTTTGAGGTCAAGCCTTCACTCACTAATCTCTCAGCCTTTTTGACTGCTCTTTAATGAATAAACAAGAACCTAAATAGAATGGATGTTTCTGTGCTATGAATGACCAATCTCAAATGGATAATATGGGTAATAACTTCCTATCAGCACCAGATGCATACATGCTATCGGCCTAGAAAGAAAACACTGCCTGGTTTCAGGTCTCCAGTGGAAAGCTTTTCCTCCCCACGCAATATCGGAAAGCAGCTCACACACTTGGACTCTATCTTCTGGAACAAAACGTCACCCACAAGCTTTATCCCCAAGGAAAGAAGATGCAGTGTTAGTGATAGCAGCACACAGTTATGTTTTCAAGATGACGTAACATTTCACTGTTTCTTCTTCACTACCAGTAGGAAGTTCACATGATGACCCTTGTGCAAGAGCAATATCACAACTTTTGCTGCTGTCTTATCTTGGTTCTTTTCTGCTCAGATATTGAACATTTCATATCACCAGCTATTATTCAGAATAAATGAAAGCATATTCAGTTTATCCACTTCTTGTCATTTAGTATGCAGAAGCACAAAGAAATCTTGCATCCTGGGAGTTCACTATAGTTATCTCAGACTAAGTTATCAGAACTTTCTTCAGATGTGCTAAAAAAAGCAATGAGAATAATGTAATCTCCACTCTGCCTCTCAAAACCTGAAAAGGGAATTTTGTGAAACTGTTCTAGCAGGAAGAATTTATGTATCATGAAAACTAGGTGAATGATAGCCCATACTTCGCAACATGTTCTTAATCCATAATGGTATATATACTGATTAATCATACTGTCATGACACCACCCAAAAAAAATCATTCCTTTTCGTTTCAATTCCCTAGAATGAAGTGCTTTCAAAACCAAACAAATAAAACAAAACAAAAAAGCTTTATAATGGCTTAGAAAGCGAAGGCCAGATAGTTAAATAAGCAATGCATGAGTTCAATCTCAAGGTTGAGACAAAAAGAACTATGTCTTGACTTTGCTTGGACATACTAATTTGTCCTGAAATAAACAAATTCACCTTGCCGTTTCATTTTATTTATAAAAAAAAAAAAAAAGGAAAAAGAATTTGGCTTTCCTCTCATTTAACAATTTGACACGTTTTGACAGTTCCAAAAGTAACATAAATTCACTTTTATTTAAGAATTAAAAACTGAATACTGGCAAAAGTGTATACTACTTTTCTCCTTCCCCTTCAGACCTTACCATGTAAAATCATAGGGAAGAACACAGGCTAAATGAAGATCAGCTACCACCCTAAAAGTTTATGAAGCACTTCAGCAAGAACAGACAAGCAAAACTGGACAAACTGTGGCAGCAGCAGCTGCCCATCATTTGTAGTATAAAGTCTGGAAGTCTCCTTCTCACCGCTGAATGCATACATGCTGGTCAGCCCGCACTGAAAGTCAGGATAATGTAGATTTATTTTAAATACCCCACCAAGCATTACAAAAACACATATATGTATGTATAATTAATGCACTTAGAAAGTTAATATTCCCAGATCTTTTACCAAAATGTTATTTTCCTCACTGTGTTTCCTGGATCTTTTCAACTTTGTTTTTCTTGACAAACTACCAAACTGAGAACTATGATTTTGAGTGTCTTTTTTTCTTTTAAGGTAACAAAAACAATTTCAAAACCAGACCACTGAGTATTGAGGCACAAAACAAATGAAGAAGTACACACTATCTTCAAGCTGCAAAATAAAGAACAAAAAGAACAACAGAAAGAAACATAGGCCAAATCCACTCCCTGGCCTCCCCGGTGAGCACAGAGAGGACAACTCCTTCACATTATCAGGCCTTTCCACATTAGCAAGCTCCCAGTTTTCTGCTCCTACTTTATAGAGAAAATCAGGGGTTTTAACGCAAGGATTCCCAAAGGCTCATCTACAAGTAATTCAGCTCCTATTGTTAGCAACTTCGTGGGGAAAACAATCTCTGTCATGACTGCATGTTATTTGATAAACTACAGATGAAGTCAAACTGATAGCTAAGAAACTCAAATACCATCAGCATTAAATGTGGTGTAGTTTATACTCTCTTACATACCCTGTCATAATTTGCACATGTTATTCCCACCTTCAGAAAGAATAAAACTTTTTTTTTTTCCCAAATGTCAGCTAAGATTTCCAGGCTTGCTCCCTTTAATCCAAAGTCTGTAAAATCCAAAATTAACAGCAAACTGTTTGTTATACACCGCTAAAAGTCTGAAGCAAAATAAGTCCAACTCCCTCCATTTTAATGCACTTATGCAATATTAAAAAAAAAAAAGAGAGAGTGAGAGAGAGTGTAAGGAGAGTGTAAGGCATAGTTATACTCATTTTAGAGAAGTCCTAGGAGAGTGCTGATGCCAGGATTCCATTAAATTTAACTAGAACTGAAGTCTCTAATACAATTTCAGAGTAGATAAAGTAATCTAAAATAAGCTATTTAGATTCAAGACAACATTAGGTGTTAAACTATTCTGCCAGCAAAAAAACTTATTGCAGCCATACTATTAAAAAGCTTCATTTGTATTTATAAAACATGCCATAAGTAATTTATGCTTGTAAAGAATGATATACTGGTGTAGGAGTGGACATTTTTCCATGGTTAAACATCTAAACAGATGACATAGGAACTACTGAGAAGGTAGTAGATATACATTTGTTTGCTCATGAGGAATTTGCCATACACAAGTCAAGATCTGGTTGGATAAGGACTGATGTTGACCACTCCAGGACAGAATATTTCTCAATGGGAGAATCAAGCTCCAAAATCCCCCTTTTATCACACTGCACAGCTCCTCTTGTCTAGGAACTTAATTCTTCTCTGTGGTATTACAAACAACAGCAAGTTTGTTCTCTTATGCCTGGTGTACACAAGACCATAGCAATAAGGCAGATCAGGTGGGTGGCAAAAATTCTGAACTGCTTTCCAAATATGAGTACTACTCTGTTTTAGGAAGGATGCCTAATTTCTATCACCTAGCACAGACAGCTAAATTAGAAGATAAGACTCCCTCTATAATCACCGAAAAGAAGAAAGACTCAGAGCCTCTAATTCATCAAGCCAGATATTAATCCATCAGTGAAAAATGTATGTTAAAACAGCGTTCCCCTAAGAGCCACTGGAGGCTGCCATTGTTATTTTCTTACTACTGCTGGTGATGGAAGTGGAGCTGCAGAGCAAAAGACCATCTCAGTATCATCCAGTGACAGTCTCTAAGTAGTGCGACTTACTATCCTAATCAGGACTTTGGCATTTATGGAAATAAACACTCTGAGAGACTATTATTTCACATCACCAAATGATGCCATTAACGACATCTTGTGTTTACATGACCGACTGCCTAGATAGAGTGTGAGAAAATAGTATTAGTTTCAAGCCAGTTTCTCCTGGATGTTGCATGTCACACCAACTGTGTTTTATTCTGGGCACTGGATCATGCCTGAAAGCTGCAGTAGAGTGTGCGGGAGGGGGGAAAGAGATTCTTGGACTTTACATGAAATTAAGATCTTCCATCTCAATGAGGTGATACTACCTTTTGGCAACGAAGCTCACAAGAAAAAAAGGTTTCCATTAATAAAGGCATGTTTCAAAACAATTGTCTGGCCTAAAACAATATACTTAAGTATTAATATCAAATAATATAAGCACACAAAGGAAGGGGGGAAAGGAAGTAGCTTATGTACATCACACCAACACAAAACCAGCCTGCACTTCCTGCAGTGAATTCTCACAAATACAAACTGGCACAGAAATCAGGTTAGCTCCCTCAGGAAGAGAGGTGCTGGGTAAGCCTTTTAGACCTCAGCTTTAAAAAAGTCAGGAATATCCATTGAACTTTAGATTATGATTACGGTTAAACCAGTAGAGATCAATTCACTGCAATTATATGCAACTTTTCCAGGCATTAACCGTTATAATACTTTTAAGTCTTGCAGCAAAAACAAAAACAAAAAACAAAAAAACTTTCAACCTTGTTTTATCCATCTTTGTACTTAAATTTTAAATATCAGACCGGAAAAAAAAAAGAAAAAAAAATCACATGGCTGAAGACTGAAGAAAAAAAATCAATAACTACTATAGAAATCACAGGAAAAATTAGCAAAATATTAAAACAATTTCAGATATCACAACGTTACCATGTTTGACAGTTGTACAAAACACTCTGTTTCATGTGCAGCAGATTCACATGAAAGGTATTTGTTTTTCTCAACAAACACATAAGAACAATGGTTTCTACATTTACAGGACCTGTCCTCATTTTCTTCAAGCCAGTCAAACCCACAGTTTAAACTAAGTCATTCAATACTGACCTTCATGAACCGGTATGACTTCTCATCCACATACATATATGAGCATGTGTGTGCACGTGCACTCACTCATTAAATCAAATTTTACTTAGTTGATTCTGTATATAAAAATACTTATTGTGATATTTCTTTTTACATTTTGCTTTAGAAAAAGATGAAAGAAATAGTCCTCAATTACACTGAAGGGAATGTTAAATGGAGGGGAAACTGCAGGGCAAGAAGTCAGACACCAGAGAGAAACCACTCAGTGCTACAAGTGTAAGAGAAATATTGACAAAGTAAAGAAGCTTGACGCATTTGAACTCTGAATGTTCAATGCGAATGCACTTAACCCTTGGTAACATGGTGAGTTTCTTGTGCATGCTATCCTGCACATTTAACTCTCTCTATACTATGGAAACAAACATATCCTTATCATACAATTGGTGTTCAATCCTGACAACATCCCCCTTGGGTCTACTTGGATATACACGTATTTGCTTTATTGAGAAGAGGAGCCATTTCAATGAGAAAAGAAAGAACAGTCAATGGGAGAAAAGAAATGATGCAGTCAAGCAGAGGATGGTTGACAGGGCAGCACAGTGGTCCAGTTTCATGGGGGAAGACATTTGGGATTCATCCCAAGCAACAGAAGCATTCAGAGGCCATGCAGGTGTCAGGTAAAACAGAAACGGTGGCTGGGAGCAGACTCTGGCTAACAGCAATAGGAAATTGTTCCAGATGACTACTGACCACCAGAGGGAGCCGACATGGTGCCATGAGCAGACAGATTCAGAGATGAAAACTATATATAAATAGTAAGATACTCACAAAGTAGAAAGAAGATACTTAAAGAAACGTTCTTTCTCTTACCATATGAAAGTTAACCTCAACCATACAATACACAAAGGGAAGGTTATGATACCGTGTCTGCATACATCAGTATGTACTCTTCTGCAGTGCAGTGCACGCAGAAATGTTGAACCTTTTCTCTAAATTTTTACCTACCAACACTGTTTCCTAAAAAATAAAAAAATAATTAAAAAAAAAAAGCCTGAATTAAAAGCAAATTTTCAAGTACGACCTCCTACTGCCATGCATCTGTGCTCCAGTCACAGAATCACAAGGTTGGAAACAACCTGCAAGATCATCTTGTCCAACCACCTTCCCATTCCTATTAGTACCACAAGCTACTAACCCATATCTCATAACTCATACACCTGCACCTCTATACACCTCTATATATACACTTAGTCCTGTTTTGAAGATGGCTTTTTACAGGAAATGCCAAACAACTGAAACACAGCAAGGGGCACATCAAACAACTGCATGCCTACAGACACACACAGTGTACAGGTACGGAAACCCAAGTTGGACAACTACAGCCATGCCATAATACATGAATTTGAAAATACTTCACCAAAAGTCAACATCATCTACTTCTTGCATCAAAACACAGAGGGCTGAACAAAACCTGAGGTTTTGGTTGTTGTTTTTTTTTTTAGTTAAACAGGTAAAATGGTGAACAGGGCAGAAATAATAAATACTAGGGCAGCTCATACAGATCTTTATAAAACATCTTTCTTGCTCCAAATGTCTAGTAAGAAAGCAAAATCCCAGTGGCATAACCAGTTCAAAAGCATAGAAAGATACTGACTTCACTGAAACCTCCTGTGAGGACATGTTTCTTTATGGTTTCCACTTGGAATAGATTATGTAAAATTCATCAGTAGTTGCCTAGAAAGCTTTAAACTGTTTTGGATATGTATGAAGGAATAAAAGATCACTGAAGTGCAACAACAATCCAAGGCAAATTCCAAATTATGAAAGGGTGTGTGTGGGCGGGGGGGGGGGGGGGGAAGGAAAATCAGAGTACGTGGATGAAATGCAAAACAGTTAACAAGAATACTTGTTCCCAAATGAATTCCTATCCATTATCTTTTTCATAATTATTGCAACAGAGCAAGTAGCTTCAGTAACTGTGCATACAAATTACCTATTAGAAACTTAACAGGTCATTTCCAAAGGTGATTATGGACTCTGACTTACAGAGCTACTCAATTTTCCACATAATTCTGTTCCAATGCCAACAGCCTACCCAAAATTAAGATAAAACGTGCTTCCATGAGACTATGTGGAAATAAACTTTTAGAAACTAAAACCACCACTGCAGAATGCAAGAAGTGGTGAACACTGCTGGATCAAATGCAGTGGATTTCATAATTGAAATGTTAAAAACTTGCTTTGCCTGTGCTGTGGTATCAGGAGAATGGAAGAAGAGGAGACAGTAATTACACGTTAGAGCTCTTACAGTGCCATATGCTATAATTAAATGATGATGACTGTGCCAGTGAAAAGTCTAAGGTTAGACAGAAGGATAAAAAGCAAAGAAGGTTATTGCAGTGGACATCTGCTGTAGATCACAGTACGAAGAACTGAAAGTGTGAGTCGATAGATATACCTTATCCAGCTCTTAGAGAGTTCTCACAACAGCATGCTCTTCATCACAAAGCTCCTTGTTGGACCCAGTATCTGTTTATTAATAAGTAGCTGTTCATGTTTGCACTATAATCAAACACACAAGAGGTTTCACACTGGAACATTTTGGAAGATGATTCAGAGCCACTATTCAGGGGGAGTTGTAAAGAGCAGGAATTCAGATGTGCAGAGTTTCCTCAGGTGCGCAACCGCATGAGGTACAGAGAAAGACCCGGGCATTCATACTGGGAACGGCTTAGGCACAGTATAAAGAAATTAGCTGAGTAAAATCAGAGTAGGCTCACTTAAAACATTTAGGGAACAAGGTAAGAGCAAGCATACCAAGCTAAAGTAACAAGAGGGAACAGAAGAAATACTAGCTTTCATTCACTTGAAATAGATAAATGAAGAAAACAAAGCTATAAAAATCTTTTATCTTAATAGTTGTAGCAATCTTCATTCTTTTTCAATTGTCATAGCTTGGGCTTGAGTCTGTCTCAATGTCTCAGAAGGAAACAGAGGGAGAAAGGACGAAGAAAATTTGGACAAAAACCAGAAAATTGATTCTGGAAATACGTATGTCATTTTTGTGAGTGAAACAGAACACAGAATTCTGATACTGTTTATCCTTCTCTCAATTTTTCTGGGAACACAAAAAGAGAGATAACAGCAAGCAAAGGTAGCACACCGAGGTATATGGCTTAGTCAGGCCTGGGATCTCATTTATTTGTCTTACTTTTAAAAACAATCTATCTTTTCTTCTTTCTGTCATTTCAAAGGTAGACTTTAAACACATGCTCTGCATCACATTATGTTATACTGGAACAACTCCTAGAAATGCTGAGCTTCACTTGTGATTATTTATACAAAAGCTTTGCTTTCTTTTAAACCACATGTATGTTGTTGGATTGTATCTACTGATGGCTATTTCCAAGCCTTCAACCTGCCATGTCACAGGAGCTGAAGCAAAAGAGTCCAAGCAGAGTTTAGTTGGTCTGTAATGACAGTAAAATCATAAATCTCTGTACTCAAAACCAGCTGCTCCATTCTTAACTCTGATCCCTCCTTTTTTTTCACATTCTAGCCAGTATACAGCTGTAATAAATGTGACTCTTCTCACAAGTCGTGCAGATGTTAACAGTTCTGTAGGACATCAAGAAACATTTCAAGAATCTTGTAAGTGCTGACTAAACTTGCTTGAATTACCCACATTACCTCCTCCACATTCCTATTCAGTAACATTAGCCTTTCTGAATGTATTAAGAAAAAAAAAATAATTAGCATATAAGCCAAGACATTAGTATCTAGGTCTAAATGCACTATCAATAAACAAGGAATGTTCTTAAACCATCAGACAACAGATACTGAGAGAGCGAACAGAAAGCAGTCAATTTGTTCTTTGTCAAGATGACTAATGCATTTTTCATGTCTTATCTATGCAAGAGTGGCTAAACGACTGCCTGAAAATATATATTTATAAAAATCACAGCTGGATGTATTTGAAAGAAAGGATCAGAACTATGGGAAGATCTTTTCTTTTCTAGTGATCAAGTGGATTAACACCAAATTAAAGTGAAGGAGTTCAAAGTGCTACCTAGTCCATTCTGATTAAAGTTGTATTAGCATCACATTCACACACTTTAAAGATTAAGCTAAAGCCTCAAACCACAGCCAGCTCTGGGCAGGAGCCCAGCTGTGCAGGTAGAGGACCAGATACCACACACATTCATTACACAGGTATGCACCACATATACTGCCTTACTATTCTGCCCTCCCAAGTAGCAAGTAGGGTCTATTTTGGGGGGATAGAACTTTCCAAACTTCTGAAGCTGTAGTTTAGCAGCACAGTAACCAAGAGAGGTAATTGGGATGAGTATCCTGAAATTACTCCAGAACCCTGAAAATCCCACATATAATAACATCCTTCACTGTGTGTGTAAACATCACACTTCCAAAACCTACTGGAAGGAGGATTGCTGAGAGTTTCACAATTGCAAGCCATAAAAGGATCACAATCTTTGACACGTTCAGAAACAAAATGTGCATTCAAAGAGGTTTTTAGATTGTCACAAGACAAGCGATGAACGAGAAGACAAGAAGAACAAGAGAGGGAAAAATAGAATGAAAATATGCACACGTTTCCTGCAAGGGGATCAATAGAAAGACCTCAATCCAACAAAGACTTACAAGCTGCTCTGCTTCAGATACCTCGTCTGTTATGGCAGCACGCTCCAAGTTAAAGCCAAACCTTTGAAGAGGCAGGGCGCAAATAATTTGCCATGAAATGCAGAATTCGTAGTATTGTTTGTTCTTAATTTAACAACACAGGCAATCTGAATATAAAGCAGAATTGTAATGTGCTATTTTTAAATGCTTCATGACACTGCTCAGTGTAATTTCATCAAAATGTCATTAAAAAGGACGTTCAGCATTTGGAGATTAGCAAAAAGACAATAGACTCAAAACTTAAAACAGAATTGAATATTAACAGAAGTGACATAATTAACCAGTCCAAAACCTCAACCTGCCTGTAAACTTTCACCACAAAATAAATTTGGAGAAGATAGCAGGGAGAAATGAATTTAAAAGAACAAAAAAAGAAGAAAAATATAAAGAGAGGAGAAGGAAAACCCACACAAGCAAGAGTCCCTCACTGCTGCTATTCCTCTAAGAGCGGAAACGCTCAGCTCAGTCATGGCTTAGAAGGCATAAACATCATTGAAATTCAAAGGCAGCTCTGAGAAAGAGGATGCCTCAATTGGTATGCAAGTGGTGTTTTCTCGCCCTGAATACATTATGAACTTGCAGCATGCTAATATGCCATGCTATCATAAGCACCAGATGGAACAGTAGGCAGTATATGTCCCATCAAACCTCAGGAAGATGTATTAATGTTCCTGCTCTTTTTTTCTCTCCTTCCCCTCCCCCTTCCCCACTACAATCCTTCAGCTGCGTCCCCAGACTGGCACATTTCTCTGCATCAGTCACCTGCTCCTACAGCACCGTTCTCCAGGGCTGCCTCATCTTCCCCAGGTGGTGCCCAGCAGCTTTTCTATCTTTTTTATGGCGGAAGGTAAAGGCCACGAGACGTGTCAGGCTGTGCTTACTGAAGGGTACGGAGTACGGAAGATACCATCATGAGATAAATGATAGATGAAGAAAGACTTTGGGCTTACAGCTAGCACAATTGTTCTAAATTATGTATATAGCACAGCACATATTTCCCCATCCGTACAATTGGTGAAAGAATTGGGGGGTAGGGGCAGCAGGTGAGATTTGCTGTGAAACTCAGTAACTGAGAGGGGAAACTGGATTAAAGGTCTTTGAGCTCATTCCTTCTTCTACCACACCTGAAACCTCTCCAGGTAAGATGCACACAATTAAGCTGACAGTTAGGGGTACGGGTCAAGGTAGCATTTTAAAGCAGTGTATGGAACTTGGCACACATGCAAATTGCTTCTTACTTTTTAAATGAGATTTTTATTTTATTTTATTTTTTACTAGACACCTGACATTGTGACTTTTTTTAATCCAAGAAATACTTGGGCCTGTGTGTACAATTCTCTGTTAAAGAAATAAAGATAGAATGAGACCCTCAAGCCTGAAAAATGTGAGCATCCAAACTACATGCAAAAAGATGGCTGACAAAATGAAAATCAGCTTTTCTCATTTGAAGTTTTAGGATTCAAGTGTTTTTAAACATGTTTGTTTTTCTGAAAGAAATCACATCAGTAAACACTTTGCTAATTTCTGATATTTTAGAAACCACCTGCTGATTTACAAACAGCTCTCACTATGCATATAAATCCATTATTTTCCTAGCAACATTACCCTTCTCATTCTTCTCATTAGTCTAATTCTGCAAAATGCTGAATACTCACAACTCTCACAAACTTTTCTGGGAATTAATGTTGCTTGAAAGCTCTCAAGAGCCAGGCACCTGAGTACCTGCCACACATATAGGAGTTTTTCCAAATACTAAAGGACTGACTGACACCCATCCAATCCCAAATGAAAACAAACATTTCTTTTTTCTATGCTAGTATTTCAAACAAAGCACTTTACAAGCAGAATTCACAAATAACGCATTATTCTAATGTACATAAAGTCCAGATTAATTCTAATGCAAGGATGTTTAGGGACTGTATCAGAAATCAACCTTTTTTTGTTAATTATTTTTTTCTTTTCCTGCAGAAATTGGGATGATTGTTTTCTCTTTTAATATATAGCTTTGAAGGGAAACTTCCTAGATTATGATTTGCACTCTGCAAATAAGTCTATTTAAGACCATTATCCTGCATTATAAAGTAATTTCTGACACCTAAACAGCACTCAATTTAATTACAACATACTGAAACAGTACAGCTGACTCCCAAAGGAACCTGTTTGGATCTGAAGATGATGATATATGCTAGCTGCTGATCATCTTTCATGATCAGATCGGCAATCAACTGTTTTAAAGAACAGTATCAGAACATCTGCATAATCATATTATTTTGTAGCAAAAAGCCTTTCAAAAGCCAGTAGTTGCACACTATGATGTGTGCATATCCCATCCTTAGAAGCAGACGTGTTTAAAATCCAGCAGCTTACTGTAATGACCAAAGGAGACAAAAGAAGGCTTTGATTTTGTTTTAGCAAGCATCAATTTCTGCAGCAGAATTCCCATTGGGTAATTCATCACAGCACGTCTTCTGTATCTGGCGTGGCAAGACAGCAAAAACACTTACAGCCTCCAAAAAAAAAAACACTTGTGACAAAACTATTAAGCATTCCTGGTGATTAAGTAACAGGCGTTCATTCTTTCAAGACTGTCTTGAACCAGTGCCCCAGACAGAACTGTGCAATCATGTTTGCTGCTGTCGGGATGAAATCAAGGCATCATGCTTTTCTGTATTCCTTCAAGAAAAAGCAAGTTATTCAGCAACACCCACAAAGCTCTTCTTGGAGGAACATAAAAGTTAACTAAGGAGAGAAGAGGATATCATTTCTCCTGTGGCTCTGAGAAGGAATGCTGGTCAATATCTGACATGCAGGTACCATTTTTATCTTTAGAGCTTTTACAGCCTCTGGAGAGTGGTTTGAAGCAAAAACTTAAAGGCAGCATAAGCTAAAAAATCCTGTTTCTGTCACTCTCTGAAGATCGAGTATCACTGCTTTCCTTCCTCAAAATGAAAGGAATAGGAAATTACTGCTCAAACAAGTTACATGTCAGAGGATGAAGCCGACATGCAAACCTAGAGCTTATGGCACAGGATGTGGCTCTGTCAGGCCCAGGCAGTCTGCAGAGCACAAGGAACAGCGGTGCCACTGACTACCCTTTGGACAGCAGAGGACTTGATGCACGTGCCCCAAGGACTCTGCTCTCATACCAAGCTCTCAGTGGAAGTTTCATGTTCAGATCCATCACCTGCACAACAGCCATGCTTATTAAATATAGAAAACCCAAATACAAATTTGCTTTTACAAGCACAGAGAATAACAAAAAGAGAGATGTCAGTAAATTAACAAAACAAGAGAAGCGTTCTTCAATATACTTTTCATTTTAACAGATATCAAAATGCTAACAGCATTTGCAGAGAAGTCTTGCTTCTCCATTTCTAAGTTTAAAAAAAAAATGGTCACAGTTATTAATAGGAAGTGAAAAATATGCTCGTAGATAAAAAAAAAAAAAAAAAATCCAAAGGACTTTGCTTTTGTTCCTGAAGATGCAATGCAGTCTTCTAGTGATTTTAAGTGTAAAATAAGTGCTGCCAAGAACTAGCATGAATGAGATTTGGAGAAGCTCCTTGTTTCAGAACCCTGCAATGAGGACTTCCTACTGCTCAGTGGAAGAATGACTGGAGTCAATATGGGCCACTTGAATTCTACAAACCAAGTTTTATTACTGTCCTCCCTCTACCAGCTGAGAAATTAAAAACACCAAGTCCAAATACAGGATCAACTGTTGCAGGGATTGCAGAATTATTCAATGCCAGCATCACTTCACCTTGGTGGACATTCTAATTATGCCCTTTGTTTTGAAGACAAAAATCAAAGTTCCTTTAACAAACATCTTTCAGCCTTCTTTACTGTATTACTAACTCTCCAAGACCTCATCAGCATTTCTCAGGGTGTACCCTCAAAATTACTAACTTTTGGATTCCTTCTCAGAAGAATGGAATTACAGCATCCCTATTTATGAAAGATCTTCTTGTACGTAGTTTAAGAAGTCAAAACCAGTGTACTTGTACTTGAAGTTCCAAGCAAATAAAGTATCTGGGAGAAACAGCAACAGCATCCACAGAAAATTATCTCTTTGAAACTTTGGTTAGTAAACTTTCTCCTAACTAGAACACAACAACTGCATGGAAAGTTAGCAGATATAATTATGCAATCAACAATTATGTGGTGAAATGGACTGGAAAAATAAAATTAAAACAATAAATGTTAATTTGTGTTTGCTAACCACAAATAATGTGTCTGGTGCTCTGGAAGGCACAAAATCCTTTAAAGTAAGATTCTCTTAAAAATTCAAGGAGTGACACTGGGAAATCATGCAAAAGGAAGTCAAAGGAGATGGCAGTCATATGGATTATAAAACAGCTACAGTGAAAATCCAAGATGGTGTATATATGTTTACTGCTCTGGCTTGAAAGCGTCACCAAAACATTTGAATGCACAATTTAGAAGCAAAAATCAAATCGTGGCTGAATTTTTTTTATCATGTAAGTGTGTGCACATTTCCCAAACTACAGTTTTGTGGCAGGAAGACTATTTTTGAGTCATGGGTGTTCCAGTGACTCACAGAACAACACACTGAGAAGCCCGGAATGAAGGGAGAAGGAAGGCCCTCTATCGGCCTCTAAGGAGGATTACTAATCCTGGAGCTCACTCCTTTAACAGGAGCAGAGTAAGACAGTAGAACCAGCATAAAGGAAGAGAATCAAAGACAAGGAGGGACTATAATAGCCTGCACTTGAACTGCGGAAGAGAGATTGGAGAAGTGGGCTACAAGCAAGTAGAGAAGTCCAATAAAGCATTAGAACTGAAAGGGTACAAAGTTAAATCATAGACATGCTTTGGGAATGGCTTGCAGGTGACAGAATACGGGATTAACCCCTAAAAGAGAAAATATGTACCAGTAAGACGAAAAGGGCAACGGACTTCAAAAGCTAAAACACATTCCGTCTTCTTGAATCATCATTTCAAACCTCATTGGAAAGCAGTTAAAAATATGCAAATCCCACTTCCTCAAATCTCAATTCATTAAAGCAAAACCCCTTTCTTAACCAAGAATGATAGAGTCCTGACCCTACACCAAATCTGCATGAACTTACAGCACACTCCAAGGGTTACCAAAATACATTTTTCTTCCTTATTCCTCAGCCTTTTTTCCTAGACGTGATCAGTGCTGATTCCCCTCACTGTTCTGTTGCAACAGCTCTTTCAGTCTTTGTCAGCTCGGTATTGTCAATATGCAAAACTGCTGCAGAGCTCGTTACAGCCTGCTTCCACGTCCATAATGAATGAGAACCATATGAGCAGCGCTCCTAATAACTGCATCCACTGCTTACGACATTTCCTTTTGAACTTCAGAAAGATTTCCTGCCACCTTTGAGTTAAGGCTTTGTATCCATTTAAAGGGAGAGTAAAGTTACAGACACTGGTCCAGAACATATATCCACATTAATACTGAAATAGCTGGATAATTTAAATTAATGTGGATTTGTGGGTACTACTATCCCTCATGAAATTTGTACAAGATGGCCAGATTCAAGACCAAGAAAATTAAGTTATTTTTAAGAAGTAGAAATAAACACACAACGTGTTACGCAACATCACGGAAAAGCTCAAGCAAGGCTGTAGCTTCATGCCATAGGAATTTGGGCAGAGATTTTTAGAAGCTGGATCTTCTCAGTGTCTCTGTGGACATTGCAGCCCTAAGCCAGCTGCAGGAACATCCACTGCCAGGTGCTCTGTGCCTCCAGGACAGACCCAAGAGGTGACTTCCTGGGATGTGCCAGCAGAACTGCACTGCTGGCCATAGACCCTTCTCAGATCCCAAGGTTTCTACCATCTTTTTCTATCAATTTTTTCTGCATTTAGTTCTCTCAGTGAGGCTGCTGCTCCATACAAAACCACTAACTGGTGACAGAGAATAAATTGCTGGGAGGGAAAAAATAGAAAATTTTTAAAAAGAAAAAAAAAAACACAGGACAGAGAAATCCAGCTCCACTCTGTGCAAACACAGCTCCACAAAATACATGGAAGTAAGGAGGTTCACCCTGTTAGCCCGCATTGTGCTCAACAGCCTGCCTCCCCAGCAGTACACAAGGCAAAGTTTACTCAGCAAGCTATAGATCAAGTGATAATGTAGGAATTGGGTTGATAATTAATTCACTGTTGCTGCCCAGAAGCTCAATAATGCTGAAATTTTCTCCCAAAACAGAACAGAGCTGACACCAGAGCCCTTCCTTTTAGTGCAAAGGGGCAAGTACCTCAGGCTGCATTTCCAAAGCAGCTGAAGGGAAATGCCTGGCAGTAGCAGAGGGTAACACACAGGCTGAAGGGGTCTCAGGAGAGCAGCAAGTTTGAGCCTCTCTGCCCAGAGGATCAGATGCCAATAGAATTCTCAACGGCAGTAACGGAAATATCAGCATCTCTCTGGAGAGCCTCCTTCAATGTCCAACCATCCTCACATCCTGGTATCTGCTTCGGACTTTTTCATGGCCTGTTCCTTATGCTGGTTGCTTCTCATCCGATCTCTACAAACCTCTAACGGTCTGACTCCATCCATCTCTTCATCTTCCCATCAGACAGCTCATGAGATGGACAATAACAAGTCAGTTACATTCGAACAGCAGCTGCCTCCACCTCACCAACAGGGAGATTCTGGGAGCTAGGATGCCTTACTCCTGCATTTCATGACACTCAATAATTTGGAGATGCAAGACCCACAGCTTTATTCCCTCCTCTAGAGAAATGTTCATATTCTCACCTTTAGCAGGATGGCAAGTAGAACTGGTTTAAGAGATGAAAAAGATGATTTCTGATTTAATTCAGCCGCCTTTTGACTGGAAGCCTCACTCTAGAAATAAAAGCCATAAATTCAAATCTTCCTTCTGCTTGCACAAGTTTAGGCCTATAGTGTGCTCCTTTGGCAGAAGAAAGCTACCAGCGAGGAGCAGGATCTCTGGGATGGGAATAATCTCTATCTAGTCCCACACATTGCAGAATGCAACGCAGTGCAGACAGCTGAGCTCGTGAAGAGCTGAGCCAGTGAGCACATAGCATTGCTCAGCACAGCAAGGGCTCCATCAGCTTCACAGATTAACCTTGTATAAATGTAGTGATATGGCACTATGCTGAATGAGACTGTCCTCACCAAGAGGCCTGATATGGCAAACCTGTGTCTGAGTACAAGAGAAGATCCAAGTGCTGCTGGGCCTATGGATTTCCCAACTGAATCTCTACTCGCCCCAGCATCACTCAACCCTGTGCTTCATTTGACACCACGCCCTTTTCTGGGAACAGAAAATAAGCCTGCACTTGTGTAGCGACCAGTGTTTCTAAATAGGCATTGGACATTCTCCCAGATTACCTACCAGATCCAACTGTTCAAACAACCCAGATATAGAAATGCTTCCATTGCAGCAAGACACGGGCATGAACTCGGCACTGCTTAACCCTACAGCACTGAGACAGATCTTAGCAGGCACAGATGCAGTTCTCTGTGCTTGGGGAGCTTCAGAGCTGCAACAGCTATGCAGCTGGGATTAGGAGAGAGCTGAGGAGTCCAAAGGCACGCAACTCTGCGTATGCAACTCTGCACTTGGGACTCAACTACTGCTTCAAGTGCAGAAGTCCTCTTTTGCACTTAGCCTTAGTCTGATCTGGTAGTAAAAGACCAAGTTGCAGCTGATTTTGTGTGTACAGTTTGACAACAAAAGGATGCAGCAAACCAACCAGGGAACTGGTAGAGACATGTAATGCTCTCGTAGTGACCACATATCATATCTCCTTGTAGTCTTATGTGAATCAGCTTCTGCATTTACTTCAAATGTGCACATCGCATCATTTTAGAATTTATTTTACCCCAAATTGGTATTCAGGTCTTTTATTAATTAAAAAAAAAAAATGCATATACACAGATCACATTGATTAGCAAGCTATGATGACTATGCCTTAATTGGAAGTTACGTATTACTATGTAGTCTAAAGTCCTCAAACCAAGATGTGGTTGTCACTGTAAGCTGTGCACGCACCAAGGAAAGACCAGCTAAGTAAGGAATCACTAAATCTTCATGGAAAAAGACCATTTGGGATGCCACATAAAAATTATCTATTAATGCTCTTTCAGCAGTACGACCTGCATCCCACAACGCATTCGTTACTTTCCACGCATATGCAGAAAGATGTGGTTCATAGCCCCGTGGGTTGAAATAAGTGCAATAGTGCCATGCAGACTTTGGAATTTATTGCTACCAGAAAGAAAAAAGAAACTTTAATACTTTGAAAAGCAGTCATTATAATGCCATGTCCTGAAACCTACATTGAGTATCTAAGGAACCTCCATGACCCACGGTCCTCCAAAGGAAGGAGCTTTTTGCTGCTATCAGAATCCTAAAGAAGATAAAGACATTATGTAGGATGATTGGAATAATGATGCAAAGCTAATACTAAGACTTAAGTATTTCCAGGCACATTTTCCCTGTTTGGCAGGAAACTTGTTTTATAAGACACAGAATTGTCCTAATATAACAGCATAGCAACTGCAACTTAAAACTGAACAAGTCAGTTAATGGACTGTTAGGAGACTTTTGCTGTATAATAGCATTTAGAAGCATGTATTTAAATAACAGGTGGATAATCCAAATGTTCAGTTACTAGGACACTCACAGTTTTGTCCATGGCAATTTTGTTTCTATTCTTTAAACAAATCATCACTTGCAAGCACTAATGTTAAAACCAGAAAGCCAGTCTAGTACACAGTGGCTATAAATGCCAAATCAATTTTCAGCAGATAATAAAGTTCATGTTTTACAATCAGCAATGCACTGTTTTACTACCCAAAATGTAAGCTAATAATATATAGCTCTGCTAAATGGAAAATGCAGATATGCTGTTAAGAAACAGGCTGGCTGTGAGATGATGGATCATTTCTGCTGGGACCTTCTTAAAGCTATGTGCAAATGTTTTGAAAATATCACATGATGTGGCCATGTGTTAAAAATTACAGCCAGTTAAGTTCTCTGCTAAGAAAAATATGTGGGCAATTTATGAAATGCACTCCAGGATGGAGATATCTTAAGTAAAACCAGATTTTGAAAACAAACCCTTTTTTTTTTTTTTTTTTTTTTTTTTGAAACACGAACTTAAAACAAAAAAAAAAAGTAGCAGCCACATCTGGAGTGCAGAAGTAAAGAAAGGGTGGTCTGACCTAATACCAGGCCATCTTCTGAAAGAACAGCATTATTTCTGGGCTACAATGACTGTGATCACTGATTGTCCTTTTAAGGAAACCATGCTGAACACTGCCATGGGCAATAATAAAGCATTTTGTAGGCCAACATCTGTTCTTTGAAAGTCCTATAAAATGACTGATAGATTTGTAATGTTTCATAAATAAAGTCCGGAATAAACAGTGATATGTATATTTTTAAAAAGAAAACACAGTAATCAAACAAACCGGTATACAGGATTAGATTTGAACACTGTTTCTCCAACGTCAATTATTTAGAGATAAGCAGTTCCTCGAGCCCCCGAACACAAGGACGGCACGGTTAACTCGGTTACCGGAGCTTCCTGTTAACAGGATTAGCTTCCAATGGACTTTTCTGGCAGCAATGCCTTAGCAGAGATCTCGATGGCTTTTACAGTGTTTCATTAGCAAGCCTTTCTGCCCTGGCTTTCAGCGGCGGGTTAGTGAGAAGGTGAGCAGCCAGTCACTATAACAGCAGTAAGAAGGGTTGGCCTTTGAAGAGCAAATGTATTCCGTGTAAAAGTGTTATCGCTACACATAAACCAGAGCCTGCTTTTATTACTTCCTGTTCTTTCTCCAAAATAAGGAGGGCTTTGGATGTCAGAACTACTGTGAAGGGATGCTTCTGAAATCAAGACTTCATACACACACAAAAGGCACTGACATAATATCAGATTACATAAAAATACACATCCTTTTAATCTTCTGTACATAATGTGCTTACTTTTAAAATACAAAATCTGCCCCAGATGGCTAATAATGCCCATTTGAAAAAACCCAACACCACAATATTAAAGGGCTAAAATATGCTGCGAACAGATTGAGAGGCAGTTCATCCTAGAGGAGAGTAAAAAAGTGCAGATGGGTGTCAAAAATAGCCAAGTGTCAGATCTGTTCAAGTATCTCCATTCTGGCACATGCTCCCAGTCACAGCTGTTAGTGTATTCTCTGTATCCAAGTGCAAGGTTTTCTAACACTCGGAGCTGACATTAAAACACACTTCTTGCTTGCTATTGCTCTGAGGGAATGCTGGAAATTAAATGTCTATTCAGTGGTAAAGCTTCACAAGCATCGATAAGGGCACACATACTCGAGTGCAGCGCATGCCATTTTGATTAAAGATACATGAAATTTTAACCAGCAGGTAGATTAAGTAATTTGAATGCCAAAGGCTTAATAGGTTTCTCAAAAACCTCTGCTCTTGGAATTCCAATACTGTTTGCTAATACCCCAAATGATAGACACAAGGATCAAAACTGATGGGATGGTGTCACTTCAGTACAGTTGAATATCTTAATAAAGCACAGATTTAGAAAACTGCACAAGAAGAACAGTCCCATACAAATACAAGGAAAATGTCAGGAGAGCCACATTACGCAGAATGCAGTTTTCCAAATTAATGAATTACCGTGATATTTCTAATGAAGACTGCGTTCCAAGGAACATAATGCATGCAAATCAAATTTTAGGTTTAAAGGGTTAACTTGACCTTTCGTAGTCCTCAGTTGTTATCTATGCAAATTAATTTGCCCATATTTCAACCATATAAATCCTCTTAGCCCTGTGCTTTGAGCAAACAGTGCCCACTTCCTTGTTGCAACCAGGGGATCAGCAAACATACCAGCAGTGGAGTACGACCATGTAGAAAAATCCTAAAAGGAAAACATTCCTCCAACAACTGGCAATACCTACATGCAACTGCGGTTGCAGCAAACTGGCAGATACTGTTTCAAAACACCATCTGCGAGGTGCACAGACTCCCTGTGATCAAGCATAGCCTCTTCTGCCTGTCCTACCCAAATAATCCACACGAACCAGCCAGCTGTAGGCTCGGCGCTGTCTTTTTTTATCGAGACACAGGCTGTTGTAATCAGGCACATGTCTCTGCCCAGTCCTTACCGAAAGGAATAAACAAACAGCACACACCAGATTCAACCCCTCTGCTGCGGTCGATCCTCGCGCAAACCCCTCAGATAAATCACTCCACGGAGAAGCGATGTCTAATTGATAAGTGCTACTGCCGATGAAAACAAGTGATTCTAAGATCCAAGGATAATATTTTCCCGAGGAAACCAATCTATTCAAATTTCCAGCACCACGGCAATTTCTCTCATTCAGCAGATTTTTTCATTGTTTTATTTTGCATTAACATATTTCAGCAATCTGCCCAGTGACAGTTAAGCACCGCAATTTAGGACAATGCCGCAAGAATTCGGTTTGTAAATCTCCCTCACTCCTCCGACACAAACAGCTTTTCAAGGAGATCACTTCAGCTGCGACTGACCTCCCCCGATATAATATCCCCAGACCTGAGGTGCAGCTGACAGTCCCTAAAGCCAACCCGAAACTGCCTTTCTCCCAACCAAAATGACCCCCCATGCAAGGACCCACACCCACAGACACGGCCACTTTCTGCTATTTCCATCCCTTTGCACCGAACCACCCAGTCCTGCTGCAAGTAGCATCTTGGGCAGTTTCCTCACTCGCATTCCCCTCCCCCAAATGCACACACAACAGAACTAGCATCCCCCAAGCACTCCGTCCCTGTATCAGCTTGCAAATCACCATCTATATTAAAAAAAAAAAAAAAAAATCCAACTATCAAAAAACAATTAGCGTTTCCTCATTTGCAAGCAAAAGAGCTGCGATAATTTTAACTCACCAGGCATCCTCGGATAAAATATACCACCCTGTAAATGGCTCTCTCCTCAAAGCAGGCTTATTTCGGGCTCAGTGCCTCCTGTTCTGGAATGAGAGGGGAGACGCGAGCGGGGCCATCGGAGCTGGCTGTGGCAGCGTCGCTGGAGGCAGGATGCTGGGCGCGTGCGTTTGCCAGGCAAAGACAGATGGAGAGCTGACACTCTGGATTGCACTTGGAGCAGAAATGTGAATGATGACAGGAGCACATGTGGCCTTGAACCCAGCCCTGTCTCTTCAGGCAGAACAATGACAGGGATGTGTGTGCAAATTATCACAACCCCGGCTCCCCTCAGCTGACTCCTTTTACTCTACCTTTCACACCAAGTTCCAGATGACCGAAGAATAGAAAGTAAAATGTGGAGTGATAAGCTCAACACTGAATTATTCATTTTTCTTTAAAAGTTAACCCCTTCTCTTGCTGAAAGCAATTAGAGGAAAGCATCGCTTCCGATCGGCTCTCCTCCAAAAGTGGAAACAAATTCATTCTTTATTTTAACAACCATCATTTTGAACTCTGTAGGACTACGTTTGTTTATTTAGCTGGAAACACAAAACGTGCACTGTGACAGAGCAGAGGGTCCCCCCTCCCTTCTCTCTCTTCCCCACACTTTGTTCGTTATTATACTGTTTTACTATGGTGAACAGAGTATCAAAATCACTCCCTTTCTCAGATGCTCAGTAGTATGTGTAAAATAGAACACACTTAGAAAGCAGACCACTTTTATTTTACTATAGTGCTTTTAACCCCCTGGGATTCCTGCATTGATATGTTCCAAACATTCGCAGCTTACTCTACCTTGCATGGTGATCCACGGGGGATGAAAACAAAATCTTCCCCATAAAGCTTTTTCAAAAGCTAAACAATCATGTCCTCCCAATTTCTGATTTTGCACACCCCTTCAATGTTTATCCTTCACATGAAAAACGTATGCCTGGCTAGGTTCAATGCACTCTTCCCTATTAAGCTTTAATGGACACCATGATACATAAAACTACAAGTCTTTGTTATAGTGCTTTATCTAAAGCTGGCTATTTTCCTCTCAGCAGTCCCTCTTTAGTCCTTTGTAAAACATCCTTGCCTCTTAGGAGAAGCACACGCCTGGCTCGCATGCCTTCTGTAGCACGTATAGCCTTGCACAGAATTCCAGGCACGAGGAAAAATATCTTCTTTTTCCAGCTCCCCTCCAATTTAGTGCTTACAAAACCTCCTGTTTTAGTAACGAGCATTTCTCCAGCAATTAGCGCTCACATTCTGGTTCGACTCTGCCTTTCAGTACACAATCAAACCCATATAGGAAACCAGCAATTCTCAGGCAGATCTTCAGAAGCTGCCTTCTTGTCAGCATAAGACTCATCCTTTTGTACTTATTTATGCATCCCTTGATTTTGTGTTATGCCATCTTCTGCCTGTAGTGCAGAGAACAGCCCGGCTTTCAGGCCTTCCTTTTCCTTCCGCTAGCTGCCACAGAGCTGATAAAGATCTACTTAAGAAAGAACACACATACAAAATTAAGGAAAAAATAACAATCCCTCCAACATCCGGCCTGGACTCATGAATATTTCTAACTTAAAACAAATCAGTCACTTCATTTGTTGATGTTTCCACAATTTTTTCAGGGTACCCAAATGCCACTTTGCCTGAACAAGGGGCTCCAAGCACAGCACTAGCAAATTTGGGGGGATGGGAGAAGCAAACATCAGCTCCTTTCACCCTAGTAAATATTCCACAGCCAACAAGGTACCGCATCTCTACTTGAGGGAGGCCCTTCCCTCAAGCTTAACAGATATCCCCCGTAAGAGAAGTTGTGTGCAATGAATTTGTGCACTGGAGAGCCAAAGAGAAACATCTCAATGTGGAAACATTTCCACCAAGAAAGCACTCACGGGGGAGGGCAAGGAAAGAATAACACCGAAGTCCGTGCCACCACCAAGGCCTTGAAAGAATTTAGCATTCTTGTTGTTTTATTATTCGCTGCACTATTTAAAACCAGGCAGTTAGTATTGTATTCTCTGGGCTGTTTTTCTTTTCTTAATGCTGTACTCTACATGAAAGGAAAAACATTTTCACAGTTGGAAATACAATCTTTCATCAACATAGATGCAGCCTGAATCAACTTCAGAGCAGAAAGTAACGTGTCAAAGGTATGACGCATTTTAATAAAACCGAACGATATTCACTCTTAAAAGTAGATCTTAATATCAGTACATTGTAAATCCACGGACTACAGCTCACGAAATTGAACTTCCATATGCTGTGTGATTATGCATCTTTTCTGTGTGTAAAAAGCCTTTTTAAGCTGTTATCTGACTACAGTAATTGCCATTTAAATTGATCCATGTCAACAAAACCTGGATCCCTGGAGATTCTCACCTAGAAGTCTGCTCATGGAAGGGCTCGCAGAATGCCTGTGCATCTGAGACTACTTCAGCATTTTCTCAAGCAGCCAGCTGCATGAATAGTTTTTCCCTCTCATTATTTAATACACTGAGGCAGGCTGCAACCCATTTGGCAGCCCTCCCTGAATAAATATCTGTGGATATTTATTCTCTCTCCCCATCCCCCCGTTTTTATAGCAGTCGTCTGAAGACTGCTCTAACAGTCCCTGCACCGGTCCTGAAATTTTAGCAGGCCAAGCAAGGCTGGACAGTCCATTCTGTATAACAGTTTTATTCTCCGCATCTCCCAACCAAGGAAAGGAAATGCAATAGTTTAAACAAATGAGCAGTTCTGCAGTATCACAAGAGTTGATGCTACAAGTAACACCAAAATGAAAGGGACACAAAAAGAAAGAAAAATTGAGAAGCCAACCTTCGGGCAGTGCAGCAGCACCTTCAGTCTTTCCTGGGTGGCTCCTTCAGAAATCATTCAAAAGACTACAAAGTAATTTTAATTAATCCTTGACAACTTTTAGTTTTGGAAATGAGTATAAGTGTGCAGCATAACCTCCGCATTCATATATTTGCCCCCTCCCTCCCCCCATCAAATTTGCAAATTTGATATGAACTTGCTATTGCATTGCTTTGATGGAGAAGAAAAATTCCAAATGATCACCATTTGAAAGCATAGAAACTGCTTTTAGCTTAAACCTAGCTTAATAAGAGAGACTTGAAGTCCACTGAAACGCATCTGTAGTTAATGAAAGCTCTCTATTAACAGTGAAGGAAAAATTTAACTCAAAGATTTTCTGTAGGACTTCTCAACTTCCCACTCGACTTAGAGCAGACTGTTGTGATACATTGTGACTTCACACAGTGGGTATTAAGTGAGTTAATTCAAAGGAGCTGAAACCTCATTGATCCTAATTGAAAGCAATACACCCAACCAAATAGTTTTCTACCCCATCTGCTCTGGCCTGCCACCAGCTATTCAATACAAGAGAATTAATAGTTTCAGATATTCTAACCGACCCAATAAAAGCACTCATTTAAGCAGGACTGCATTAACAAAGTGAAAAACCAAGGGCAAAATGGGTTCAAATGGAGCATTTTACTCCTAGTTGGCTTTAACAAAGCTGAATAATGCTTATTCTGACTTTTTATGTGCAAGACTTGATAAACTGAATGAGAAGGCACTCAATGATCAGTCAACGAGCATTGATGAATGGTCATTAAGACCCCCCCAGCCCGAGGAGAGGCCATCCCACAAAGTGGCACACCAGCTTGAAAGGGCGGACTCACTAATGTCCAGATTTCCCCGCTTGCTTGTTCCACTCTCACTTTCAGACCACTGGCCACCAAATGAGGCTGACATATTGGAAAATAATCTTTTATGGGCGAGTGGTAAATAAAAATGGAAGCATTAGCTGGTCTTTCAAATTCAAATCTGCTAGTTTTGTCGGCCCCCAAACGTTTTGATTTTCCACCCAGCTGGAAGCTATTAGTGTTTTCTTAAGGCATCCCACTGACAGGGCAAACCCAAGTAATGTGCGAGCTGTAAAGCTGATTGCGGAGACAGGACAACTACTTCTGGATGCTTTCTTAATTTTCTTCATTTGACCGTCAAACCAAAGTACAGCAAAGGCAACACCTCTGGGAGATGCTCACTGATTTCTGGCTGCCAGTGATTTCGTATTACCCGATGCAACAGCTGCCTACCTATGATTTGCCACAGTAACTTCCACGTGACTTTTTCCATGACAGTGCAACTACCCTCCCATTTCTACTGTGCTATCACAAAAGATCTTGAGGTATTAATAAAAATCACATCTTCATAAACTTCTATTACTTCTCTGGGAAACAGAATTAAAATATTCCAATGAGATATGTGCTTATCTATAACAGCAGCTCTTAATACACGCAACACAAAACATGTGCCAGACAACAGTAAACATTTCCCTAAGCATTTCCTTATTGGCAAGGCTTTCTGGACTTGGAGAAAGAAAAGACAAATGGGACATTTAAAACATACATAACACTGTGAAACACAGACTGAGATTATCTATACAAATACTTAATATCTTAAAGCTATACTCATCAAGTTGGGAAGTAAATATTCTTGCCTGTCTAAAAGAAATTCTTCATCATGTTACACGTACTGCTAACTAAAGGAATATTGAATTAAATCTATCGGAGAAGAGAAAGCAGTCCTCTCTTTTTTCACGTAAGAAAAATTAAAATCATATTACTTCAAAAGTAAAATCAAAATTTAGTCCTCTAAAAAGGAATTCAAGTCATCTGTTAAGAAAAAGCAACCTTGGTAGTAGAACAGGCATGGCAACCTAGCTTGCTCATTGTCCTTTGATCAGAAAAGGACCGAAAAAAAATCGTTCTTGTTGAAAGCTGTCAGAAATCTGAGCGGCATTTCAGGTGTACTTCAAGTTTAAAACAATAAAAATGACATATAAAGATCTATGGGAGGAGAAGAATAGGTCAACTGAAAATTAATTGCTTGAGAATGGGGAGGGCCAACACAGGCTTCAGTCCTTCGGAGAGCATGTTGCTGTACTCTATGTGCACACTTCAGTAACACATGCGCATGGTCACATGTACACACCTGCAGTGGTGCCCATTTCCTTTGCTCCATCTGACCTAAATCAGGTTTTTTTCTTACATCTTTATTAAATAAAGCATTTGCTACAATGGGGGCAAAATAAATCAGAATTGACTGTAAATTTCATTCATATTCCAAAAAAAATTACCACATCATCTAAGGATAAACATCACCAAGGCACTATGGAAAATTTTAAACAGATTTGGTATCATTTCCGAAGGGACACAACAAAATACTGAAGATGCCATTTCACTGACAGAAGAAGAAATGCAGCTGGTGTGCCTCAGAGATGCCTGGACAACGATACCTGGTCCTGTTCAAATAAGGTCATATTTTAAGATCCCCTTCCTCCCCTCCCCCCCCCCCCCCCAAAAAAAAAAAAGGAGGGGCTCAAGCTATCAGTTGCCTTTTGACTTGAAGCTCAGAGTGCTTGTTCGTTCAACATGGGTAGGGAAACTCCTCCTGCTGTAGTATATTAACCCTAGTTTTGACCTCTAATCAATGTCTTTTCAATGCATAGGATTTTAATAATAAAGATAATGTGAGAGCATATTTGTGTGAAAGAGGATCTACCGCTTGCCATAAATTTGAGCCTTGCATTTTTCTTCGTCACACGTCAATATTCGTGACACTAACTAAACATATTTTATTCATTTGACAAGGACTGCTACATTATATTGAAAACTTTTGTTTCAATGTCACCACCTCCCCGTTTTGACTGATGGCGAGTGAGTTTTGTTAAAACGCAAGGGGTGATAGCGTATGCTCCAGTGAACTTTCCCTCCTCTCAGCACCAGAGACAAAAACCTGCAGCTCGGCTCTGTGCTGGCAGCCATCTGGACAGCTTTCTCTCAATGCCTGCCCCACACCACACTGCAGGCAAAATTTCAGGGCTCTCGAGCTCTGTGGAGCTATTCATGACATACCAATTTCACATTTTCTGCTTGTACGCTTGCAACAATAAATGCTAATGAGGACTATGAATGACATTTTTAAAGACAATAAAAAGGTCTCCAAATCCCTTGCATATGGAGACACTATTTTCTAAACTTCACCTTCTGTTAGGGAGCCATTACGCTCTAAAGGAAAAAAATAACCTAAGGAGAACAATGTGATGATCAAAGCATAATCGAGTCCTTAAGAATTCCAAAGAAAACAATGTTTGCAAAGCTAGGTTAATGACAGACAGACATTATGCCGATGCACTGTGCTACCACTTGAATGCAGAACTCTTTCTCAGTAGCTGCCCTTCTTACCAGGGCACTCAAGAATTCCTGACTGTGGGGTGGCTTTGGGGGCAACATGGCAGATCCTCACTTCTCCTGATGACATGCAACCTCACAAGTCTTGCATTTTGAGACCTTTTTAATTACAAAGCTCTAGTCCAAAAGTAAACCGTCCTCATTAACTGCTTGGAAACTCTATGTTCTCATGGAGATTACTGTACTGATCAAGTGTGGCCAAGAGAAATTGCTAGTTTTAATGTTTTCTTTCCCAAATCTGTCTTTTGCAGTGCTATTGCTACTCTAAATTAAAAGGCTGCCTTTACTCTGGGTAGTATGTTTTGTATTTAATTAAAGACAGTTTCTCTTATTAGCAAAGATTAAAAACACTTTCAAGAAAATCCACCAGGTGGAGCAAATACACAGCGATACACAACATTTATTTATGCTCCTACTGCCATTTTCAACAGGGAAAATGTTTTATATGGAAATATTCCTACTCTTGACCTCCCTTCTTCACCCTTTTGTCATGTATTGATCAATTTGTACTTATTTACTCCATTTATAATCGTACAAAAGCTTTGTTCAAAGGAGCCCTGATAAGAATCTACTGTTGTTGAGCACTTGAGCACTTTTCAATATAGATTTGCAAACCACAATAGTCATTGGAAAGAGTCAAAGAAGTGAAATTAGAGAATAGTATTATTCAATAAAATATTATTTCAAAAAAGTGAAATTAGAAAATACTATGCTGAATGTTACTTTGTTGAATAATACATGTGTACATACATTATATATGTGTACTTATTCAACAGTAAAAGATAATGAGCTTATAAAAAGGCTGGTAAGCATTCAGAAGATAGAGCTCATTCTTACATCAGACAACAAAACGTTTACACTGGCCTCCAGTACAGTCGGCTGGAAAACAGGCCACTGTATGCATTCGTGTAAATAGCAGCACCAGTAACATCATAGCAGTTGCGCTGCACGGTATGTTGATGTTCATTGTTAATACTTTTATTTTTGTGTTAAACCAGTCAACTTCTGAGTAATTTTAAAAGTAAAGTGAATGAGGGCCGTGAATAAATATTCAAGCATATCTACAACAGCTAAAAATTACTTCCCCATTTAAGCTGTTTTCCAGAGCCAGGTGAGAAAGCCACTTCCTCATTAAATATTTTAAGTTTCCCTGATGAAGGAAAAGATCTAATGGCATAAAGGCAGGGGGGCACCTTTTTACGTGAAGAAAATTAAAGTCTTAACAGAAAAGTGGCTATGGATGAGTCTTCTCGCAGTTATAATAGGACAACCCACTGGCAGAGCCTATAATTGCCAAAATGGCAAAGCAGTATCACCAAGTGAACTGCTCTAATGCAGTGCTGTGTCTAGAAACACAGCATAATCAGTACACACCCCTTCAGCCCTTGATGATGGAAAAGCGTTATTGTTTGAGTGACAAAGGGAAGGTATTGATTTTCATAAATTTCCTCTGTCTTTCCATTGTTTCCTTAGTTACACCTTTCCTAGCATTTTTTTTCCTCACTTGTCAGTTCAGAGTCCTCTCTTCTCTCTGCCATCAATACTACCTCTCTGTCCTCAATCCTCTGCCCATCTCCTGACCATTCTACATCCCAGTCAGTTTCTACTACCAAAACCAATCCCAAATGGATTCACCAAATGCTGTGCAATCTGAGGAGAAAGTCCCTGGACGCAAAAGAGGCCAACAGAAGATCTGCGCTTTCAGTCAGCCCCAGATGAATCCGATCACAGCTAGGGACAATTAACATTCAAAATCTTTGTTTCTTTAGGAACAGGGAGGGATCTGTAGGAACACAGGCCCTTAAATACAATTTCATTTTATCTAATTGTTTTGTACTCCACATGGTGCTTAGCTGTAGCCGTTCAAAAGAGAAGTAAGAGAAGAATGTAGAGGTGATTATGAAGTGGAATTTCATACCAAGAGCAAATTATAGCACTTCACACTAGGAGAACATCTGCAAAAAGCAGTGGTAAGTGCTTGGGCACAACGCACGGTGCCAGTTTTAATGCAGCTTGGGACTCTATCTGTGAGAACTTTCCTTAAGCAAAACTGTCACAGCAGTGACTTGCAGATATGCCCAAGCTAGTTTCAAGCCATGTTTCAAATGGAATACTAATTTAAAAGCATTATCTCCAAGGGATTTTTTTTACGTAGCAACCATGCGCTATGCACAACCCTTTTCTGACACTTTCAGAGAGATGGGCACGCAATGGGTGGAAGGAAGGACAGTGTGGCTGCTGTTGTCACCACCCATATGTGGGGAGTTTGCTTTTCCCTATGCAGCAGACTAAGATTGGCAATGGCTGGCTAGGTCATGGCCAGTTCCAGAAAAATATAAAGGTGTATCATATACTAGAAGGAAGGATACATGTTCATACTGACACATTATTTCCTACATATATACAAACCCCATGCAAACGTGGCCCTTGACCACAAACCATCTTTTTTTCATTCTATAGATCCAAGCAATATTTGTTTACACTATGGCTTCTCTACAGTATGGCCGGATAAAGGGATTTAAAACTGTGTGTTTAAGTAATTCGCTTTTACTTAAAGGCCCCTTTACACCAGAACAGCATAGGAGTTCCTACTGAAAAAGGGGGCTGATTCTAAAAGGCAGACTATTATGTACATATTTAAGAATTTATTAGATCATGATTATCGATCTGGTACACTGTAACAGCTCTTTTGTTGCAGCATCCCCTGCAAATCCTTCTTAGATGGAGGATTAGGAGCACAATAGATCATAATGACTCTTTTGGTCCCATTATGCTATGTGTACTCACAGCTGCAGATGCCCGTGGAAGGGCACATTCTCTTAATGAGGAATCCCCTATAAACCCTTTCCTGGTAATGGCCGTTAATGTTTCTGCACAGGAAGAGTATGCCTTTAAATCTTTATTACAAAATCCTAATGAAATACTAGCAGGGAAAATGTAAGTTACTGCTCCAGCAATTTTGATCACACCTACAAAGTAACCAAAACCATTAGCACATGAAAACGTCCTGCACAACTACAGGAATAACTCTACAGACTGTACTGAAAGCCTTCTGCATAAAAGAAAAGGAAACCATAGTTAACTTTTAGCTCTCTGTTCTCCACTCCTATAACCACAAATATCTTTCTTGGACCAGCTTCTGCCCACAACAATGAAACGTAACAGTCACATGCTGCACTGATTTTTGCTGCAAAGCCAGATAAACATGTTCCCTTCCTTTGCTACTTGCACTGTAAGACAAGAAGTCATACTCTGATTTTCTATAAATCAGGAAAAACAAAACCAACAACAAACCATGATATACACTTTCAGTACTTTTCAGTGCCTTTACCTAATTGAATATTTCAGTATCTGTAACCTTGAACTTTCGATGATAGCAGATTTTCTACCTAGGGCTGACGTTTAAGTCCCTCCCAGCCCTGGTCACAGAAAGTATCTATGGGTCACAGGGATTTACCTCAACACTCAATACCTATAAGAACAACTACAACCAACTCAACCTCAATATTTCAAAACTGAATGCAAAGCTGGACACCTAAGAAAATCATGAGTACCAAGAATGGAAGTGCTGATAGCTGCCACCATTGTTTCAACAGGCCATGCCAGAACAAACATTGGCTTGGTTTTATGCCATGGGATGAATAAAAGTAATGTTGCCAAAAGCATGCTGAAAAAGAGAAACTTAGAGTGCCAAGTATGATGATTACATTCATGATTACACAAAGACAACGAATATTTTCAAACTTTTCATTTATTTTCTGCACAGCACAAACTCAAGTCTGAAAGATCTTGCTCCTCAGAAGGTTTTACGTCTGAAAAAGAGAGGTTAAGCAAAGGGAGAGAGAAGAATAAAGCAAAAGGAAAAAAAATGGATTGAGTAGGGAAAGGGTTAACATGTTTTGTTTCAGTCAGTGTTCTACCAATGCCAGAATTACAAGGGAAAGACTAAAAAAGAGCCAATATTTTTTTTTATTATTATTCTTTTAAAAAGAAAAAAAAAAGAAAAAAAAAAAAAAATCAGGCCTATCTGTCACAGCGTTGTCCGGGCTGGAAGAACCGGCAGGAACCTCAGATTCCTGACCAAGCCCTCCTGCACACAATGCCTCCTGAATGGAAGGAACCCAGGCCCGGCAGAGATAGCCCGCTGTCAGGAACCGGCCCTGACGTGTGTGGACAGACAGGGCTGGCCTCGCAGGATGTCAGAGCGGCAAACTGCGGCTCGAGATACTGCACTTTCACACACTCTCAGCCTGGATGTTTTGCTCTTCAGGTAATTAAACAAGGAAACCGGGCTGATGTGTACGAGTCTGACCCCTGCGCTGCGGCTCCACACTTCTGCCTATCAACTTCCGCAAGGACTGCCTGCAGCATCAACAGTCTTCTGCTCTGCTCCCCTCTCTCCCAGTGCCAAGCTCTAAAATGAACCCTCCCAGAATTATGTGCTGCCACTGTCCACTCCTTTTGCTGTTTAAGAAGGGCTAAATTGCTTACTGTTCCACATGCCTTGCTGCTTTTTCATATGAAGAGGGAAAAAGGAAGGAGACTGTTACTTTCTGAGAGCTGTTCCTCAGATTTACTCATAATGCTACCTGGAGGAAGAGAACGTGCGAGACAAAGAAATCATGAATTAATGCTTACGTTCAGGTCATTACTCAAAATGAGAAAGATCCTGAAAAGTCTCTCTGATTCATCCATCCAACCATCTATTTCACTTTCTGAGTCTTTGCTTTACATAATGATATAAATCATACAATCAGGAAAAAAAAATAAGCCAGTGTCTCCTCTCCCTTTCTTTTTTCCAAAATTTAAGAAATGGTAGAAGGCAGGTGCTACCACCTATAGTCTGTGAAAGCCCTGCACATGCTGCTCGCTGGCTGACCCAGTTTCTATGCTCTTTAAATACTATTTAAACAAAATGCTTTTAGAAAGGGTAACATATTCTTGCTTCTTCTGAAAACCCACAGAATAGAATATTGGCTGAGAGAGAGAGAGAGACCAAAAGAAAGAGGAGCACAAAAGCGTGCCTGCTTGTCTGTGTTCAACACAAAGAACATTAAATGAAAACAACTGGCACGCCGCCAAATTCCTATACAGGCAAAGAGATTCAAATAAATTGATTTCACGCATCACACTGACCTGGGATCAGTGAGCAGTGCTACAATACACTTGCTGCTCCACGTGGGGCAAAGCCCATTAATGTTATCAGAGCCACAGCACCTCACCAAGAAGGAAAAAAGGGAAATCAACCTCTGCACACTCAGAAATTCACTTTGGATATGGAACTTCAGCTGAAGTGCTTTGTTTCAGTTTAGTAATAAATACATCCTATTGTCACAGTCTGTTCATCTCAAAGGTTTCTAAGATTGTAATTTTCAAATTAAAATAAATATAAGTGCCATATGGTCACCCTTACTGCTTTTAACATAGGTGCTCTCAAACTCAGTTATTCTCTGTGAATTTCCTCCCTTCACTGTCCACCAGTGTTTTATATAGATTATGGGTTATTTTCTTTGTAATTCAAAAGGTGGATCCCTGCCCAGAATGTTCCTCTTGGCTCAGAAAGTAAACTGAAGAAAACGGCCACCACTCCCAAACACTCCAAATCAACCTGACCTCCCCCAAAAAAACATCATTTGCAAGTCAGTGATAAACAAGGCCCTACTTCTCTGTGTAGAGTCGCTTGGGCTCCCTCCCTCATCTCAGAATTTCACTTTCTTACAACATGTGAAGAAACCCATGCATACTGTAGAATCTCTTCTTGTCATCCAGCCTTTGTTTTTCATTAAGATCTCTCATACCAGCCAGCCACAGGTGTGCACCACATGAACAGATGAAGACCTGATTGTGAGTTGAGTAATGATAATCCTGTGTCTGTAATGCACTCGTCCCCAAGAACCTTATTATATCTGTTCTATGTTAGAAGGGGGAAATTATTACTTCAAGTGGACTCTGAGATGTGTAAGTACGCAAACAATTGATATAAAGACCAAAAAAGGAAAACCAAGAAAAAGACGACATTACAGGAGCAGAAGAAAGGTTAGGATCACCATAAGCATAGGTAGAGGCCACTGCTACAAGAAAACTATAGTCTCAGCCACTTCTTGTCTTGCCTTTTATCCCATTTTTGGTTTCAAATAGTAAGTCAAATCTTTCTGGGCACAGCAAAATCCACACTGAATTAAGATGAGCTTAGACACTGCTATGAGAACAGTTATTCAGCTCTGACCTACCTCTGCTTTTAATGTAGGTTTCTACATCACGTAATCTGAAAAGGCGTTGTCTGCCAAAACATCCATTGAAGTGGGCTGAAAGTTGCTATAATATAAAAGACAAAACTATCTAGGGTAATGAAACAGAAGCTTTTTGATGGATTTCAAAAGAGTGTTAGGCACATCTCTCAAGTCACTCATCCAAATTTCAGTGTGGAGCATCTGGGCCACTTAAGACTAAAATTCTTCAATGTGTTACAAACATATACACCTAGATTTAAGTAACTTACTCAACCATCTCAATTCAAATATATCTCAAAATGGGAATGCCCAAAGATCTATCAATTACTCATCATCACCCATTGCTGTCTTTTCTACAAAACTGTTGCAAGGCAGTTTTGGATCAACTTTTTCACTAAGACAAAAATTATGGTTAACTATGTAAGTTTTGCTACAGAGACAATGTACTTCTTTTGGTATAAAGCTAGATTGATAGGATTGCAAGGAGAGGGAACTGTTTAGGATACAGCAACTTTGTAATGGTAGTGAAGACGCACCTGCTCCCAGGTGATATGGGTAGTCTGATCTGCCCAGTAGTTAATGGGACAGGTAACGTTCTGTTCCCTCCTATTTAATGAATATTTCAGTAGTATGAGAAGATCATTTGGGCTTTATAAAGATGATGTGATTTTCAGCCCTATGCAATCTCTCTTTCTAGTAAAAATGATCAGTATTAGAAAACACGTCTCTCTCCTAAGTTGTAGAAAATTTCCATTATCTTGCACGTGCTCTGACAGCAAGAAACTACAATAAGCTTCACATTAGTATGCCAGCACTGCATGCTTGAGGCGTGAAATCTTTACTTTTACATATATTTATTTTTGAACTCTTTTATGAAGACCTACATTGCAGAAGAAATCAACCAACAACCACCCATATGGGGTACACTTGCACTTTGAAAACTGGACTGCAGATAGAAGAAAAGAGGGTAATTAGAAGATATACACTGTGAAATCAGCAAAATAAAAATGCAAACAAGAAAGTCTGCTAAGAATATGCTTTCTTTTCCACACTGTCTGTGTAAAGGAAGATCATAGAGATACAATGACTTGCTTTAAATCAAACTAGAAACTCAATTTAGAATACCAATTCATTTTTAATAGGATTTATTTTTCTTTAACTTCGTCCACAGAAACGCACAAAGCCTCTACAGCGTGTAAATCTCCTTGCACTACAGCATCCATACAGTACTGTGGGGCCCTGAGTAGGCAATGTCTCACGTAGAGAGGCTAGGGACAAAAAACCAGGCTTCAGCTGCTTTCAAAATAAACCAGAGCACAGCCCAAAGTACTCAGACTTCTTGTTCACTTTATTTTGATATCATACTCCATCAAAGTTATGTCAGAGGCAAAACGGTCCAACACTAAAAAAGGACAGTATCAAGAATGTTGGAAAGCACTTAAACTGAGTTTAGTACTTTCTTGCTATCTAGACACCATTTTAGGAGAAAAAATGCAGTTTCAGTAAAAACAGGAATGACAGTCATAAGTTAAGTAGAAGAGTTGTTCTGCCATCACAGATTTACTTTTCAACTGTAGTAAAAACTTTTGCATGCAAGAAACTGAAATATTCATCCCCAAAACTTCCTGAATCAAATTTAACCCAGATTCCCAATGCAATGAGTTCACCAGAGGCTTCCTCTAAATTCTAAAGACAACCATTTGGCCAACATAATTACAACTGTCCCTTAACCTGGTTGCAAATACTGTTCCAATTCACAGTGCAGTAAACTGAACTTCATTATTTTTACAGCCCAGTAAAACAATATTTATATGCCAGATAAAACGTACCTGTGGCATCAAAAATACAGGAAATGTAGTTAAAGATTGCACATAGATGTATTTACAAGAAAAGAACAATTTTAGAAAAGTCATCACTGAAGGATTTCATTGTTACAGCTGTACTCTTTCAGTGATATTAAAATGATGGCATCACCTTGATTGACTTAGGCAGACTCTTAGGAGGCTAAGGGCAAAGATTTCTGCTTAAATTACAGTTTACACCGCAAGGTACAGTCATTAGAAATAACTTCTTCTACAAGGTATGCACATTATAAAATCAAATATGTTTCTGTTCCTTACCTTGACAAAATTCAAAGTTCCCTTTTTTCCGGCAGTCACCTATCACTAAACTCAGTGCTCTCCAAGTGTTTCTTTTGACAGATATCATTCTCCACCAACCGCTCTGCTAATTTCCTCTTTCCTTTTCTGACTGGGACAGATATTATGTTCACCAGTCCAGAGATCAATCTTTTCTATTGACAACAACAAACGAAAAAAAAGAAAAAAGAAAAGAAAAAGAAAAAAAAAAGCACATATCACAGCCAGTTTGAAGTACCACACCCCTTCATTTGCATGATAATAGCAGTCTTTTAAATAAAGAGGGAAGACAGACCAGCTATCATACTAAATCAACTACCCACATTTTCTTAGTTAATATAAGGCAGTGCTTTAATACCATATTAATTCTTTGACAAAGGCTGCTTAAGAAGTTGCCCATTTTCATCTGTGAATATATAAAGGGCAACAAAGTCAGAGCAGCCTGCATGCCTCTTATTTACTAATTCTGTAAAAATGACTGGTTTTAGATGCATTAATATGATATAAAATATTACATACTTTACCTGGTTGAACAGAAGCCCTAGAGAATAATTTATTAAATGAATGAGGTTACTGAAAATAGAAACCTTGCAATTACACAACACTATATGAATTTGTAAGTCATAACAGCAAACACATTTTAAGAAAGACAGATCAAAAAGGTATTGGATATATTTACAAGTCATCCTCCCACTTCTGAAAAGGCAATTTCTCTCCCACTCCAACACCTACATGAGCTGTTTATTTGGGTTACACAAATACTTTCTCATTAGTATGAGCCTATATGACAGCGCTGTCAGTTTTTCCAAGACATTAATATGCTTTCCAGGGTTCATAATTATGTCAAGGCAGAGAGGTTTGAGAGCCAGGCACGCAGTTATGTCCATGCTACAGTCCGCATCCACTGCTCGCTCAGGTGTTTCAGGACATACAGTTAAGCATGCAGAAGGATCTGGCCACAGCCGCATGCATCTACCCAAGGACCCAGCCCGGACTGCCTCCTGGACTAGATTATGCTGCAAAAAAAATGGATCACCTGAGGGCATTTTCAAATGATGACATTTGTACTGATGCTCAGAACTGCAATCTTCCCCACAAAAAAAAAAATATGTTTCTCTGCAGCCCTGGCCTGAGCCAAAGCCCTGCTATTTCAAGAGGCGTAAGGGGAATGTGGGACTGTACCCAGCACTTGGCAACTGTTCACTTTCAATATGACACAATTGCTTTTGGAAATCTGGGAAACAACTGCCAAAACAGGGTTAGGACTACCCCAGTAGGGTGCAATAATTATTTTTTCTAAAATTATTATTACCATTTGGAAATTCTGTAGTTGTCACCATGTACATACTCTGGCATTCAAAATTACCTTTCCACAGTGCCTTATCTGAATTCTGTATTTTTCAAAACCTCAGACTTCTGCATAACACATTACACTTACACAAATGCACACAACATTCCCTAAACTGCCATTATTGTTTGATTTGAGTGTTACAGCCATAAACTCTTGCCACTAGCAAAGCTGAAAAATACTTCACTGACCAAGTGGCCCTATTAATTTCACTGAGCTCATTTAAACATTAAGTTTTCTACTGAGTGACGATAGCACAATCTGGTTGAAATATGGGTTTACAGTGGAACAGTAAATTAGCATCATATTCCGGATTCAGAATTACACACAGCAGCCATCTGTAAAGATGTATTCATGTTTTGTTAACCTTCACTAATTTGGCCACTAGAAATAATTAAGATCAAATATGTTAAATTTTGTAATCTGTAACAATTCACTATTTTTGTCTACTAAATAGCATGCTTCTCTTCAAAAGGTTTTTAAATCCCTTACTGTACCACAATAAGTTCTTACTCAAGAATAAAAAAAAAAAAAAAAAAAATAATCAAGAAAAGTACCCATCTGTGGCCCACAGTGGAGACACCACTTTAATCTACTGTTCTTCCTTTGTTACAGCCTCAAGTTCATTTTCTCTACATACCACATTTTCTAAAGTGATGGATGCTTTCTGCTATACCCATTCCACAGTAATCTGCCTTTTATAATGCATTTTTGCTTCCCAATGCGTAAACAGTTGTTGTCTCTGGGAAGTACATGCAAAATTGTCTAAAGTCTGAACTTCACTGAAAGCAGAATACCTCAAACAATTTGTAGTCTTACAAGAGTGTTATAAAAAAGGATCAACATGTTGTATTACCATGGAAATTTTGAAAAACATACTTTCCCAAACAAATATTACTTTTTCTCAATGGTATGAAGTAATGAAAACCACATGTGTAAATCTGCGATCCATGCAGTAGTTCAAGCTGCAGCTAATAGAAAATACAGAGAGTGAACTCTGCCATATAAAGGATTCTTGTTACAGAAATATAATGTGAAAACCAGATGCAGACAGAAAACCTTAATCACAGATGGGAATGTAATCACTGGCATACAGAATACTTTTTTGATCAATCTCAACCATATGAGAAATGTATTTATTTTCTAAGGAATGCAATAACTCGAGAGAGACTTCTATTTGAATTCAGTTAACCTCATATTCACAGTGCTTTTATCTTATATATAGAGAGGGGGTGATATAACCTGAGCCAAGTTATTAAGAAGAGCCATTGGCCCTGGCAAATCATTCTTGTATCAGCTTATCTTTCAAGGAATTAATAGGATGTAAAGACTACAAATATCAGAATCAGCCTCAAAAGAAATCAACCACTATTGCACTTCTCAGTTACTGCCAGAAATCTCTTCATCACCTAAGCACTTTTCTGGTTAAATTTTTCCTGTAATATGTGGTTCTTCAGAACTACAATGCAAAAAGCACATTGTTGTGCTCAAACTCTGCAGATTAGAGCTGTAAGAAAGAACCTCCCAATCTGTTATAAAACCGGAAAGTATCATCTGCTCAAAATGTTCAGTCTGTTCCAGGCCTCCTCCTAACTACTGAAAGTCCAAATGAATGCCTAACTACTGGAAGTCCTAATGAATGTCTTCCACACATACAGATCTCAGTGTCAGAAAAAAAGAACACAATGCGCTCCAGCTATATGTTTACATCAAGACTCTTAAACATAGCTTGCATTTTACCAGGCAAGGCAGACCAGGACATCTCCTACACATTTTCATTGCTAGTGACTTTCCTGCACAACATTCAGAGATGGAAATAGAATCACAGAATCACAGAATGGTCAGGGTTGGAAGGGACCTCAAGGATCATGAATCTCCAACCCCCTGCCACAGGCAGGGCCACCAACTTCCACATTTAATACCAGTCCAGGCTGCCCAGGGCCCCATGCAATCTGGCCTTGAACACCTCCAGGGACGGGGCATCCACAACCTCTCCCGGCAGCCTGTTCGAGCACCTCACCACTCTCATAGTAAAGAACTTCTCCCTGATATCCAACCTAAATCCTCCCTCCTTTTCTACAGCAGTAGAAACTGCTGAAGAAGAATATGTAAATTGAGACTGAATATCGAGTTCAGGATTCAGGTCACAGATACACTACCAGCAGAGCTCACGCTGTCACAAGAACTCTGCCTCTTCAAAACACCATGCTCCTACCTCAGGCACCTCATCTACCCAGACAAATTTTACACTTGGTGCTCAGACTGGACTCTCACATTAAACTGCAAGATGAAGAAAGAAAAAAAAAAAAAAAAAAAGAAGAAAAAGAAAAAAAAAGCATTTGTTTGGAAATGAAACTGAAGAAAGCCTTCAAAGACATCAGGTGCCCAGGCTGTCAGCCCTCCAGCTCTGCCCTTCTGAATCTGTTGATTTTAAGAATCAACAGCAGGAGAATCTCCTTAGGACTCGACTTCTCAGCAATGGCCTATCATGGGTGTTCATCAGGCTAATTCCTTTAAATGCATTTTCTCAATGGAATGCCTGCATGCGTGATGGCATTTGAAATAAACTACTTGCTGCATATGCCTTTTTTCATCCTATGTCAACAACTAGTAAACTGGATGATGGAAACAGTTTGATCCTATCACTCCAACCAAAATTTGGATTGTTTTTAAATCATCTTGTCTACTCTGCCATTTAACTCTGAATTTCTGAGACTGCAGCATCTATCAAGAGCGCAGGATTCAACATTTCACTCTGAGTCAATAAGAATTGGACGTACTGGTCTTATTTCTAAACACGCATGCTTCAATTAATAATAAACTTGAGCCAGATATACATTTAAATTGCATGTTTTTCAGACGGCAGAATCATCGTGTGTAGAGTGCAAAGAATGGAGATTAATCTTCCAGCTGTAAAACAGTTCCATGTGAGAAAACAGAGAGACCCTGAAAACTCTTGCTTCATGTCATGTGTGAGTATGTGTGTGCCTGCATCTTTTTCTTCCTCTCATCTAATTTCATCTGTGAGACTGTCCCTAGAGGACAAGAGAAGAGAGAACCAATTATATCCAGAGGTTGGTTTCTCCAAAATGAAGGCATCTGTTCCATGCCAACGACTTCCACATGGAAGGAAAACAGAACTTTGAAGGCATCTGTGTTCATGGTTGACAGTCACAGATCTTAGGGTCTACTGTAATTGCCCAGCTGCAAACACAATTTGGTTGCTGCTGCTGTCAGCTGATCTCACACAGAAAAGAAGGGAGCTTAATCCCACAGAAAGTAGCTGAATAAAAATCAGATATTCTTACAGGAACACTGATACCTTCTCCCGTCTGATGAGAATACTTTTTGTAGTAAAATGGCTTTGATAGAACTAAATTGTGAAGCCTATTTTAATGAACCCTTTACCAAATATTCTACTTTAAAATGCTATTTTGCTATTCTGTATATAACATACAAGTTTAGGCATAAAGTACTCATTATTTGTTCATATTTCAAGCTGGTATTTTCTAAGAGTGATTCAGAAACTAGCATGATTCACCAGCCACAGAATCCTGCAGCCCACCCCACTTGGGCAAGTAGTCTTAGTAAAAGCAAGAGTATACCTGAACAGAAGCTTCTCCATTTCCTCTCAAATGCATGTGGCAGACAAATAACTTTCATGATATTTATTATTCAACTCACACAACTTCCAGTGTGAGTGGATGCTTTCCAAAAGACACTTAAAGAAATGTTACTGGTAGCTCAAAACCTGTGTTACAACACTGGGAGCAATGCTTGCAGTGAAATACTCAGCAGTGCTGTGCCTGTTTGTGTCTTCCAAAGCACAGCACTGAATGCCAACATGGGACCAAGAATACTGACCATGTAAATGCAATACAGTGCACTAAAAGCAGAGTGGCCTGAGCAGAAAAGGTGTTTTCCTTCCCTGTCCTCCACTCAACAGATAAAAGTGGATCAAATACTTCATATACCAATGATTTTTTGTATTTTCTTATGTAGCACCTCTATCAACAGGTCGAAAGAAAAAAAGTACTGAATGTTAAGGAAATGTCTTCTCTTCACTGTAATTGTTTTGTTTTAATAACATTAGTTATTTTGCTGGATTTCACCTGCCAACCCTCACATACACAGTACTTGGCCTTTCCAGCCAGCAGTCTACACAACTGAGAAAGGCCAATAGGATTCCTATGCAGTTTCCCTTGCCTGGCACATGCCTCCAGTTATTACAGATGTGCGACGTAGAGAACATGGAGGGGGACACAGCAGATCTGACACTTCCTGACCACTTCTAAATTGCCTCCAGGAAGGACAAGAGTTGGGAGTAAGGACAATTAATACAGCCACCTGCTTCCTGTGACCTCCTGGGGAGCAGGCATGGCCACTGACAGCAGGCTCTGGCACTGTCACTGAGGTCCTGCCCATCCTTCTCTTCCCAGAGAATCTCTGAGATAATAAAAACAATAGTGGCCAACAATAGCTCTGTACGATAAGGAGAAATTTTGGCCTGGACTTTATTAAAAAAAAAAAAAAAAAAAAAAAAAGTAAAAATAAAAATGCATTAAATAAAATTAAAAATAAATAAATGAAGAAGAAGGAAATTATTCAAAACCTCCCAAGCATTTCATGGGAAGAGGACAGGACCCATAAATCTCAGAAACTGTCCGGGAAGTGATACATTGACTCACTCTTAAAACTACTGTAGCTGTTATTTACTGTAGCTGTACATGTCTCTGGAAAGTTTTGGAGCAGGCAGCAGGCTTAAACACAGTTTTACAGCTCTTGGGATGCAGAAGTAGAGAAATCTGGCCCCATGTACTTAACAGGAACCTCTGAGAATATTATTACAGCAGGAATGGATTTTTTCTCTCCTTTAAATGGAATTCTTCATCAGGTAACTTCATCATTTATAATGCAAAGACAGTGACTCACTTTACATTCAGACCTGAGCTAGCCCACTTATCTTTACATCAAATAATGTCATTAGGGCAACATCTGAATCTAACCTCCAAACGAGTGCAGCAGAGTATGGCTAAAATCACAGAGGTGAGATGGGAGCACTGAAGGTGCAGATCCAAGCCTTGTGTTGAGACAAAAGGCATACTATCTTCAAGGAAAAATGGGTGCCTGAACACCACTGAAGATCTGAATGCCAGTGCTTTCAAGCCAAGGCTCACAAGCTCTGCTGACCCATGGTGTTGCATTAATTTATAATGGTGCACAAGAAATATGTGTAACATTCAGAAAACTAAGCTTTGCCATTACAGTTCAGTTTGATGTTTTCCTTGCTCATCCTCAATACACTTTAATACAGGTTGCAGCATGCTTTTCCAGCATTAAGTGGTTTGCCAACAAGCTTTAAAAATAATAAATAGCACAGTCATGAAACAGCTTTTGCTTAATGGTTCCTAGAACTCAGTGACTTCACTCACTAAAACCCTTTCTATAACGTTACTCTTAAATACTTTCAGCAGTGTCACCATTAAAATAAAATAAAAAAATTATCCCGGCACTACCATCCATTGATAGCACACCCGCAGGTGCCATTATCCCTAAATTTGTTGGCAGCTTTCTCTGGCACCACTACACTTTAATGGTCCTGGCAGCAAACCTCACCTGGATGTCACTGAAAGCACTCCTTTGGAGCGCACTTCCCAAATATCCTTTGCAGTACTATCAGTCTGTCTCCTTTGTTGCATTCTAATCATCTCATTTTCTGGCAATAGCCTCATGCTCTCTTGCAGTCGAAGCCTGAGCTGGTCCATGGCAGTTTTCTCCTTAAACTAACACGTGATCAACTGTTGAGATAAATTTTCGAAGAGGATTTCAGGGTAGTATCTTTGCTGCTCAGAGTAAGTGTTCACTTGCCTCCAAGTTTTAAAATATTTCATCCTAATAACGCAATGGGGCTAAAACAATGGTGAAGCAAAGCACAAGTACAAATCCCAAGTTAACCTAACACTCCATAAGAGATTCTGTTAAACCTTGGGTCCACCAAATGCCACACACATTTACTCAACATGCCACCTGATTTGTCATGGCAGCACAAAGCACTGGCATCCTGATACTGCCAAAGTGGAAGTGCACAAAACAAAAAGCAGAAAATATATTCTAGAAAATAAACAATATTGGGGAAAAGTGGACAAGTTGGAGAGCTGAATTGCTTCTTTTTGTCTCAAACTATTTAAAATGACACCTAGGCCCCAAGCTAAGTGGCCACCTGTGTGGTCATGTTCAGAAATGCAAAAATGTAGTCCAAAGATGTCCAAATAAAATGAATCGCAAAAGAAAATAACTACTGGTAATGACTACTACTTATGCAAATTATATATTAACATCCAAAAAGGCAGGCACACGCAAGCCTCCTAGGGCCACAAAACTAGCTGCAGTTTCGTACAATTTGTAGCGGTCACACAACCACCTCCTCAAATGCACATCAAAATTCCTGTTTTTCACTCCCTGATTCAACATGGCTTTCCGTAAATGATGCATATTTTATTATTCGTCGTTACCTGCCACTGTGTGCAGATTAATTCCACTCCACTAGGTGGAGTCTTATATCTTTCCAGACAGCAACTTATTTTCCAAGAGAATCTGTTATCCTCTATCAACTGTTGGTGTTACTTTATCATGAGGACCACAGTCACCCTGCCTTGACTAACAGAAGTGGCAATATCTCAAAAGCCTGCTTGAAGAAATAACCAAATATGTCACAAAGACCACATGTCAATGTGCGGCAATATGGGACTGTTCAGGACTACTACTGCTGTATAGTTCTGCTTAACACAGTTGTGTTTTTGTGATAACAAAATTTAATCAAGAACACAGGGTAAAAAATGAACAACACTTCAATAAGTCACTCTATTTCACACATGCCTAAGAACTACAGATAAACAAAAGTATTTTGCTTAACTTCTTTTCAATCCTCTGTGTGCATTCATAAATATTTTGGATATCTAGGATGTTCTTCCTTTGAGGCATCCCAAAACCTATCACAGAAAATGAAAGCTAGCATGAAAGGATTTCTTTCTGTAGTCACATTTCCATTCACAACCACTGGAATTATATACAGCAACTATTCAATAGGAAAAGCAAAACAGCATTCAGAATTTTTGGCCAAGAATGAGAACAGAGCACTTCAATGAGTGTGCTGGGAAAACGCAGATAAGAATATTTCGATATAGACTCTCTACCTATACACAATCTCAGCATGTAGAGACTCCACCCCAATCCCTGCAAAAAGAAAAACCTACGACCGGAACAAGAAGCACCTTAGCTTAAAAAACTCCTCAGGCAGACAGCATCTCCCTTAGCACACGACGGCAGAGCATTTGTTTGGCGATAGTCGCTAGCAGAAAGCTCCGCGTAGGCACTTAGCGCTAACACGGGGCTCCGCCAGGGTCTCACGTCGCCGGGTCAGCCACGGCGGGGCCAGCTCAGCGCGGGTTCTGCTGTTGGCAGATATCACAAGTTATATAAGGCTACAGACATTTTGCTCCGATCGGCCGTGTTTTTTTGTAATATTTACTTCTCGTACATATGTCTATAACTATGTATACGTCCCACAGAAGGTGAGGTTTAACAGGGTTAGCTTTGTTGGGGAAAAGGAGGTTTGGAGGAAAGGAAACAACTTTCATGTTTAGAAGATTTGAATCTAGTGACTGTCATAGGATGTAAACACTCTTCCGGGGAGGGAGGCTTTTTGTTATGTTTCAGGAGTGCACGGAGTTTGGGATAAAATCTGTATAAATAATCATCCCTCTGTCATTCAACATAAATTTATGCACGTGTGCACACACACAGTTATGTTTGGGAATACAAACTACAAAGTAGACATGCCACAGACTTCCAGACAACCTCCTGCAAGCGCTGATCTCTCACAAAATCCGTTCTACATTTAAATTTCAAGTTTATTGAATTTTAATTATTTTTGATCTGCAGATCACTTTGAGGAAAATCCCCCAAGGTCAATAGCTTACAAATCCAATTGTAAAACCAAACACAAGCACCAGCAAGGCCCCTTCCCATACACACACCTGCCAAGGAACCGAGTTCCTGACTTTTGGATTACAATTCAGCAGCTAAAGCCCATCCTAATATTAAAGACAGGTAATTCTCTACATTGCACTAAATGTGAAATAAAGAAGCAAATGAAAAACTCTCATTTTATTTTCTGTGTTTACTGATGTTACATACATAGGGCTCTATAGATGTAACTGAATTATCACCTCTTCATTAAGATCCTTATCAAAAAAGCCAACAAGCAACTGCCCTTTTCATTACATGAGGATGTTGTTTTGTTTTTAATTAAAAATATATATTTTTTTCCTCTGGAGATGCCTCCAACAGAAAATTTACGTTTTACCAATGCAGCTCTTTCCAGATTAAACTCACTTGGATTAGCAGCTCAAGAGCAGCAAATATGTTTGCGTATAGGTATTCAAACCTAACTTAATCATTTCATTTAACCATGGAAAAAGTCACTCCAAAAACCACACCAAAAGGTTCTTAATGAGCCTAACCATAGATTTGCAGGTCTAATAAGGATGAAACAAGCCAAAGAAAGCTCTGCTATGCTCTTAACTTCCCTTACTTTCTGCAGGGTACTCAGAGGTAGGTGAGGCTGCATGGTTAGAATGGGGAAGCAGCCACCCGTGATTTTAAGATACTATCGTAGTTGATTAATGAAATCATTTTAAATGTACACGTTAAATCCTTTAGCCAATACAATGACATTCAGCTATCCAGTGCCATTTTTACAGTCCAAACAGATATGGCCCTAATTGCATAATGCTATTTTATCTGCTGAAGATAAAAGTGCCGATAAACAAAAATGCACATTAGGCAGGAGATTTTTTCAGAATAGATTTTTTTTTTTTTTTTTAAATAACCCACTTGCATTAACAAAAGATTGCAATGGCTTCCAAATTATAGGGTGTTATTTTTAGTGGAAGTAGTTCAATATTCATATTGGAGCAGATGTAGCAGTTTAACAAAACAGCTCTTCAAATCCTGCACAAATTGAAAACAGGAAAACTGATTGCATTTTCTCTTATCACTTTCCTTTTCTGAATTGACACTTTTGGCCTTCTGAAAATTTACACATGGCTTTCATCTCAACAGCACCTGCTGATCAAACAGAAACCTAACATTTTCATGAAAATGGTATAAAGGACCAGTTTTCTTTTTACCATCTTAAAGGGCATCAGCAGTCCACTTGATGGCAACAATTGTTGAGTAGATGGCACACTCAGAATACATTTTATATTTTCATTACAGTTACTTTTAAAAATGAGTTAAATCACTGGTAGCTCTTTCATATTAGCTTTTTGTCTGCCTTAAATTAATTTCAGTCTCTATCTCCGCCTAACCCTGATGCGTTTCATTCTGCAGTCAGCTAGATTTTAAAGAACATCTGAAAGACTTTGATATAATAAGACACGTCCTATGTTCTGCAACCACTGGGTCTTCTTTTTGTATGTGTTTATACATTAACGTATACATTAATATATGCAATTTGCGCATATGTATGCATAACTGTGTACTTTTCTTTATACTAAATAAAAATGTATATCTGTCACTCTGCAGTATTTTCCCCATACTGAATATTCCAAGCGCTGTCACGAAAGCATGTTGAGAAGGCCAAAGTTGAAATATTTACATTAAAGTTGTTCTTTGTTTCCTTGTGCAATCCTCAGAATTAGAGAAGGTCTAGCAGGCACTTTGGAACTTGAGCATCAAGGGTTGCTATTGGTGAACACACAAGGAACACAATTGGCAGTCCTTGGGCTCCTCCTGCAAAAGGTTAAGGTATCAAGTCATGTACATAAAATATGAAACTTAAGTACCTTGTTATCCTGTCTGCTGCCGAGTCTGTAAACTCTGAAGTGCTGCAGCAGGTAACAAGTACCATCTTCCCTTGTACATAATTCTAGGTGTAATTAAAGATACTCCTGAAACCTGCTACGTGTCAGCTCCTTAACTGATGGAGGCCTAACCTCTCTGAAGTGCTTTGCTGCCATCCATTACCATTCTGCTTCAGTGATAAGGTAACCTGAAGGCAGAAATGACATACAGTAATATATGTGCCACTCCAGACAGTTGGTTTGTGAATTTCAGTGTTTCATCATGCTCACTGAGGCAATCGCAAACCCAAAATGTCAATATGTTCAGTCAATGGAAGTAAAATAATGGGGCTCTATTGTCTTACCCTATCGATCTGCTGCTGTCAACAAGAATACATGCCCCCCTGGCTTTAAACAAATTTTAATTAGGCTTTTAGTTACTGCATCATAGCTATATATCTATCTATGCAAACACTTGACAAAGGAAAACAGCAATATTTCAAACTTCTTGGATATATTTTAAAGGTAATTGCTTAAGGTTTCTTTAAGAAATAATTGCTGATGAAGCCATTTGCTAAAACAACATGCACGCACACTCTGAGTCGCTGTAATCTGGGCAGAAGTGAAAAACCACCTGCTATCTGCATCCAGAGGAAAAGAAGGGGGGAACAATCCAATCGATGGGCCTCAGCGTGGATGCATACCGCCTTCAAGCAGCGGGAGGGAGGTGGGCAGCGGGCAGTGCGGCCTTTGTGCATGCCCAGCACACACAGACATATCACAGCTTATCTGCAACCCAGCCCCGTGTCCCTGCAGGGCGGAGGCTGTGTGACCCACATGGAAAGGGAGGCACAGTGGGCTGTGAGGTAGCGGTGGGTGCTCCGGCTCCTTTCACCCTCTCTTCAGGCTGGCAGCTGGTGCTGCTTTGCTTCCACAGCTCTGGGACAAGCGCTGTGCTAGACGCAGAATTAAGCCTATGGGGCCAATACCTGAAGTCAACTCCATCCCCACTAAGACAACATCCCCATGATCTCCATCAGCCTAGGACCCAGACAGAGGATGTGCCCTATCAAGAGCACTGAGACACCCAGCCTTGTATTGGCCAAGCAGCCAGCACAAGCCACAGCTCAGCCTTGCTACAGCCCCAGTGCCACACAGCACCTATGCCTGGCTGAAGGTCACCATCACCCACCAGAGATGGAACAATAAACCAGAGCAGGCCCTCCGCCCAGCACTTCAGATATCAAGAAAACAAGTGCTCAGTTCCTATTAACTGGATTCATCAAAACTTACTGGGAAGGGAGAAAGCAAAGTCTGCAATGCTTGGCCTGCAGCTGAGGGCAGAGCCAGCCAGCAACATCCCTGCATAAAGACCGCTGGTTGCTCAATTCACTCTGTACTTTTCAAATGTTCCTCCCTAGGAACCAGCATTTATGTATTATGGGAATGTGTCTCCGTCACATGTCTGTAGAGAAGCAACACGATGGCTGGGATGAGGACAATGACAGCATGCTGGAATGAAACAAGCATTGTTCAGCACCAAACCCCTTCCAAAAATCACTCGGCCAAGATAGCAGTTTTTCCACAAGAAAAGAAATAAAGGGAATTTGACACATAATACAAAGTGAAAAGCAGAACCTAAGTGGGGGAAGGGCGTGTGCGTGAAAATCATGTCACTGCAATGAATGTCAGATAAAAAGGGGTCTGTCACAAATCCTCCACTAATCCAATAATGCAAAAACCTCTTGCTATCACCGAGACATAGCACAAGGTAATTTTTTTGTATTCTTCATAAACCACTCTACACATTTAGCAGTAGAAAGACAGCAATTTGTCAAATTTTCTTATCAGGAATTTAATTTTCCATTAAAGGTAAACTGACTTTTTACGCGTCAAATTTACTATGCGCATTCCTTGGCCAGTATTTTTACCCTACCAAAGGGCCACTTTTTGCACAACTTCCTCCAGTTGTCAGTTGTGTGACAACCATATTTAGAGGTAATCAGGTCACATTACAGGAGTTAGTCAACTCATGAGAAACCCTAACCCTCACACTTAATGGTATGCCCTACGCATTTCTAAAGAAAAGTGTCTTAAATTCAGCCTGGAAGGTACCACAGAGCTTTCTCTATGTGTATGTTCTTTCAAAATACTGTGTACTAATTGTTCTTTTTGTTCTTAAGATGTTAAGAATTTTTTTTCTTTACACACACACACACACACACACACACACACACACATATATATATATATATATATATATATATATAAAATATGCAATGAGCTAATTTAGGATCCATCAGATTCTCATCTGCCAGAGCCACAATGCTCATCTTGAATCGGTGCTGGCCATCGCACCAGGCAGTTTTACTACTCCAGTCATAATTCTCTGAAGAAAAGCTAATCCAGGATCTTTTCTAATGTAAACAGTTTGCTGCAAAAACACTCACATTTAAAAATAAAGCAATGTGTGGTAATAAAATAAATACAATCAGACTACAAATGTGTAACAGAAGTGGCGTTCCATAAGCACAGCTGTCTCAAAGTCCAAGCTGCAGGCTAGAAATCTTAATTTCAACTGACTCCCTCTTAATCATGGGTTACCTTCCTATAAAGCGTCAAGTCCATCTGCCCCAGGCAGATAAGTTTTGAAGCATTAAAATAGATAAAAATCTAACATTTTCTTTCTTGCATTGAATATGTGAATTCTAGTGTGTTATAATGTGAGAATTCCAACATATGACCATTATGGCACAATATCTCATAGCTCAGCTTGTCATTACTTCACTTGTAATTCTTATGTTAATTATGTTCATAATTACTATAAACAGATGTGGTAGAAATTCATGTGACCTTTTACTGCAGAAGGCATTTCTCACTCTTTCCACTTTATTTTAGCAATACAATATTAAACCAGAGCAAAGTATCTACGTGCATATATACATATTTAATGGGAAACCATGCCTACCCCATATATTTCAGCCACAGGACCACCTATGTGCCAGCACACTGACATGAAAATGATGGTGGTAACTGAGAAGTCGACCCTGAAACATACCCGCAAAAGACTGTGCCTGAAGTGAACCTTTTTGGCTAAACTGAACTAAATCTACAACTGAAGCCTGGGACATAAATGGAGCAGTGTGTTTTTATTCAGCACCTTTGTTAATGCAGCAGTATCCTGCTTTACAACCACAGGTACATGACGGCCATACAGCAATTTATTTTACTCGCAGCCCAACCATCACCGTCTGTACACAAAACACATTTACAATAAAATCACTATGGATTTCATTAAGAGAAAGCCTACTCGAATTTCATTTCTTTGGACCTAATCTATAATTAGTGTGGACAGACAGGTGCAAACCCTTCTCCTCTACAGATGGCTACTGGAAATGGTGCAAAATAGCTCCTTCTGTTTAAACAACACACAGATAACCTGCTCTGCTCTTATCACTTACAATTACCTCCATTATACTGAACTAATGTTTACTTTAATAAAACGTCCACTGTTCTCTAAACGATATTTGGAAACTTTCATATCAATGGCAGGGAAAAAAAAAAAAAATGAAGATGGAAGTCAATGTCTCTCAGATGAAATTATTTTGAAGGGAAATAAAAAGCCTTTTGAAGGGCAGGATATTTTGACTTCGATCTTACATCTGCTGATCGTTTTTCTTTATCCACAAAACCACACAGTATACTACTTCCTGATGCATTTATGCTACCATATATTAAGCTAATCAGGTTTATAGTAAACAAGAAGAAAATAACTGCAATTTTAAAGCAGTTCTTTGAAAAGTAACATTTACTGTAGGGAAACAAGACCTTTTACAGTAGAACTTCAGTTTTTAAACTAACTTTCTTTAGATCTTTAATGTGAAAGTAGGTGAAGAAAATGAAATCTGGAAGCCAATATTTTAAGAATTTACTCTCGGTCCTTATGCTAAATTCAGTGTCAGTTTAAAATCTTATAAATATTCTAGGTTGCTATTAAAGGCTGTATGAAAAAAGCAGGCTGCTACTAACTAAACGGATCCAAGGTTTTTAATTTATTCTGATTTAAAATAATTTCTTTCAGCGGTTTTTCAGCCAGACCATGAGAAATAACCTCTTCACAACACCAAGTTCACGTTTCATTTCAGTTGATAAGGCTTCTTGATCTCCGCATGACAACTTAAGTTGCTACAGAACAAAGACCAGGGTCTCCCCCTCAGCCTAACAAATCTGAAGCTCCCACAACAGCAACATACTAATATCCTTATTCAATTAGCTAAAGATTTAACAGTAATGGACTGTGGCAAGTGGATTTCAAAGATGGAAACGACAATTGCAAGCCCATTCTCCCATCACCCCCAATGCAAATGCCGCAGACGCCTGTTTCACCCCAAGTGCCTGCAATGAGGGGCTCACAGGCTGCACAGTACCTCAATGGAGCGAGCTTCGCATTCAACGCCTGTCGGCTGAAGTTCATTTCAGAGAAGTGAGAAACAGGATTTGACAGGGAAGAACGTTCTGAGCTGACTAGCCACTGGCCAGCACTCCAGGTGGAGCTGTTTTTCTCCCCTTTATTCTACAAACAATACTTCTGGCACTGAACTCCTTGTGCGCGCAGGCATACATAGTGTTAAGTGTATACAGATGAGACGCCGTGTGATGTTTTACTGGTCCATTATTTAGGCAAGAAACGAGTTAACGTTAAGGTGGTCAGAAATGGTAGAAGGCAATGTTTTACTTGAAAAGATTTTGGAAACTATTTAAAAGCTCAAAGCCTTTGAAGGAAAACAACTCGTGCAGCAGTTGCCAGGAAGCAGTGACCTAACGCTGCTGTCTGCATTCCATTACAAACAGAATGGTTCTTGTCTCCTCCGGCCCGCTCCCACCGGCCCCACGACAGCTCGCTGTGTCCCACCACCTCCCTCACACCCAGCCTGGCTTCAGCTCAGCATCAGCAAACTTTGGGGCGCTGGGTCTTGGTGGGGACTGGGCTTTCCTTCACACTGTTGCATGATGTGAGTTTTCCGTGATGGAAAGGAAAAGTGATGCAGGAACTGAAGGTAGCAATTCTACCCCCAGGTTCAGATCTGGTAAAAGTGACCTTCAGAAAGTTGTCAGTTACCAAACACAGCACTACTTCTTCACTGAAAGCTTTGACAGGGAGCCTGCAGCTCGTCTCACAACTAATGAAGCCTTTGCCAACTTTGTGTTTCCATATACTGAACCGTTAGGAACATGCCATGCTTAGATCTTTTTCCTAGTATTATTTCTATTGATGGGGAGCCCCAGAAACATGCCTCGTGCTAAAACCAGACCATATAAACAAGACGGAAACTTTCCTAGCATTCAGCCAGGCTGAAGGAAGTTCCCTGCTCGTATTGGATTTCCTAAGGAAATCAGCCCAGAATAAACGGCATGAGGTTTTCAGACTTCCCATGGAAAGGTCAAGCATCAGCTTTAACAGCCATCAGAAATCAGTTTCAGTCCTCTTACCACCCAGCTTCACCCAAACTGCTCGGAGAAAAGCAGAGCAGAAGACCTGCACAACAGAACTCACATCAAAAAGCATCTCTCCCATCTTGCCTCAAACTGCACTTAACAAAGTTACTCATTTAAACTTCCCATTGCATCCGTCAGGATGCAGAAACAGAGGAAATGTGAGGCTATGAGGGTATAATTAAATAAATTATAATCACCCTTAGCCCGAACATATTGTGTTTACAAATACAATAATTATGTTTCTAGCTACATGTCAAAAGAAAATATTTTCTGAGTCCTTCAAAAAGCATGCGAGTACTGCTTGAAGGAGAAAATAAGTCAAAACAGATTAGCAGACCAAAAACGGGTAGGGAGAAAAAAAAAAATAAATCCTGCTTTGGTCAGCAAGTCGGACCACCATCAGGGGATAAATCAATTTGCAGCAGCTGCGGACAGCCATTTAAGTCTGGGGCCTGAACAGATTAATTAGGGGAAGCGATGTTAAAAGTTAAAGGGGTCAGAGTTACATTAAGCATACGTATATTCGCTGGAGCAGCCCCTCGGCTCTTACATACCGAGACTCAGAAGGCATCCTTCAGTTACACGAGGGTATGCCCACAGCCAGGCGTTTGGCACTCGCTGTACACCACAGCTGTGCATGCGGGCTGCTTTTAGGGGGTATATCCCTCTCTCTTCTCCCCATCTCTAACACCCTACGCCCGTCACCGGCGTCCTGGTTTGTCTGCGGAACCGCGCGGCTTCCTACCACAAGATCAAGCGATCTCCAGCCCCGCTGCACCGGGTAGTACCAAACTCGGGCAGCTCCTTAAGGCAGGATCGCTACCTGGGGCTCAGCGGATCGCAGCCCGCACCGCAGCGATGAACAAGCGGGGGATGCAGCCCGCACCCAGCAGTCTCCAAGATCCGGCTCCTCTCGACTTAGAAGCCCGCAGCCGCTCTTGGACCGACGGCTTGAGCGGGAGACCGGGCGGCTATAGGGACGGTGGGGCCGCATGCCTTCGCCCTCCCGCACCCCGGGGACCGGCCCCAAAGCTCCGCTGCGGGCGATCCCACAGTTGCTTTCAGTTTCTTTCTAACGTTTCGGGGAGCAGAGGGCAGTGACAACACTGATTATTTCTGGACACAGAATTTAACAGAATTCACGTGCTGGGGGTGCCCCAACGAGGCCCGCGAGTGCTTTCCTCCCCCGTGTCCGATTTTCGCCCCGTCTCCCAACTTTGGCACTAACAAAAGGACTCGAAGTAGCCCAAAGTGCAACGCTCGTTTGCACGGGCGGGCGTGTGGTGTTCATCCCTCAGCCCCCTGTATGGAACCGATCCCTCCTGCTCAGCTCGGCGAGGTGACACGATCACATCCTATTGCAGTTTGGGAAACGCACTCCCTAACGCTGCCCTCTCGTTTCAGGAAGCGAGATACGAAACCTCGATGCAATGGAAGACGATGTGCACAGCCTGAAATATTTCTCGCAAAATAGCCTGAAGTGGTGTTGCCTGTGCTACATAATCCGACGATTGTAACGGAACAACAACAAAATCCCACCAGAAATATTTCAGGCACTCCGTTTCACATTGGCTAGGTCTGGGATCTGGCAAGAGGGCAGGAAAAAAAAAAAAAAAAAAAAAAAAAAAAAAAAAAAAAAGGGAGATAAAAACCCCAAACAACAAAACTAGTCCTAAATGGAGACAGAAACCCTAAGCTAGGAGCTTCGGAGGGCTGCTTTCTACACAAATTGAGTGCTGCGGGTCCTGGGCTTTTGAGAGATCCGGGGCCGAGCCGGTGAGCGGGGACAGCGGTGGAGGAGCTGCATGCACCCGGGCACGGCCGCAGCCCCGGGTTAGTTCCAGCCGCGGAGCCCCAGCGGGAAGGAGAGGGGGAAAGAAAGAGGGGCCCGCACCCCCGCGCCGCGGCCCCGCGCCCGTACTCACACTGCAGAGGACCGGAGATTCCCACCATTCGCCACGGGCTGTGAGCTGCAAATAAAAGTTCCCGTCCTGCTCGGGGGAGCGCCGGCAGCCCAGGCTGCTGGAGGGGCGCGGGGGTGGGAGCGGGGAGAGCAGCGCGGCGCGGCTTCCCTTCCCAGTCCAGATGATCCACGTCCACAAAAGTCAAAACGAGCTGAGGAGAAACTCCAGCTGCTCCTTTCCCCCCTCCTCCTCTCTCTCTCTCTCTCTCTTTTTTTTTTTTTTTAAAGGAGGATCAGCTCGAGAGAGCCTCCCGGTTCCAAGGGAAAGGACGAGAAGCAAAAATAAAGTCTCCAAGCCGAGATAGCGAACGCCCAGCTCCTTCTCCTCGCCGCAGCCAGACGTGATGCGGAGCGCAGGGAGCGGCCGCTGTCAGTGGCGGGGGCTGTGCCTGTCCCCGTGCAGCCGACGCATCGCCGGGCCGAGCCGCGCTGCGCTGTGCCGCGTCGCTCCGCGCTCCGTTCCGCCGCTCTCCTCTCCGCTCCGCGCCCCGCTCCGCCCGGCTCCCCGCTAGCAGACACCTCGCGAGGCAGGCAGCATACTGCCGGCAGCCGGCCCGGCCCCGCTACCCAGGTGCAGGGGGGGAGGGCTTAAAGCAGTGGGAGGTGATAGAGGTAGGAGACATCTGTGTCGTGAGGGGGTTAGTGGGGGTCAAGTAGATGTTAACAATAGGCGAGCGCGGTCCCTCTCGGGCAGCCCGCCTGCTCTTTCTTTCCCTCGCTCGCTTTTACCGGGTGGACATCTAACTTGCTCCCTAATGATGCCTCCCCGGCTTTAAGAGTCCAGACTGCCCTGCAGTAACCCAAGACAAACACTTTCCCTGGCCATCTGGAGAGCTCCTGGCTGCTCTGCCTGTGTCTCATCACTGTGTGAAGAGACAGCAGTGCTAGAAATCAAGCCACTCTCAGATCTACTCTCTAATCCCCTTCTGTTAGCTGATTTCCAGTCAGACTGTTTGCTTTCGCATTAGATAATAGCCTTAGAGAAAACAATTATCATTTTCTTTTTCCCTTTGTATTTTGTTCTTTATAAAGTACAGTATTGAGGAAGGCCTCCCTCTCTTTTTTTTTTCTTTTTTTCTCTTTTTTTTTTTTTAAAGAAATGTACATCTTTCGTGGTTTGCAGAACCCAGATGCAATTTCACACTTTCCTGGAAGGGGATTCTGGATTCTTCCAAAAGCAGAAACACGATTGTGACTGCAGTGGAAATTAATTACGAACAGCTACAATTAATAGGAGTGTGCCACCATTTGCTCCGCACTTCATTCCCTAATCGTTTCAGGAGGCATCCATACATTTTCCGATTCATCAGTCATTCCCTTCCACGTTTCTCAGAGAATGTCATTGTCAGTGATGCAACCTACAGTGAAGCGGTGCTTCTGCTGTCATGTTGACGCTACACAAAGAAGGCACCTCCATGAAAAAAAAAAAAAGAAAAAAAAAAAAAAAATCGACTTCATAGAGTGAGGAAAAAAACTGTGTTTTTGTTGCGTTTCAGGCTAGTGATTGGAGCTCTCAGAACTGTCTGGGCATTTAGCGTAGGGTTTTTTGTTTGTTTGTTTGTTTTTTAATGGCAAATGTTAACTAAAAGCAGTGGTGTGTGTAGCAGAACTTCTCATCAGCCGGCATTGTTTATCACTGTATGCACACTCACACACATGCTATGGGCCTGCTCTTGCAAACTTGCAAGTGCCTGATTTTAAGCACTGAAATAGGTGTACTGAATGTAAAGGAGCTTTACATGTGCTCACAACAGGCGCATACGCATTCCTGGAAAGGACATTTATGAGCATCATTTATCCGCTGCTGTGCCAGGCTTTGAAAATGCAGTTGTTTTTGAAAATACATTTAAAGCATGCTTTAGGATCCAGTTAAATGTATCTCTCCTACAGATATTTAGATACACAGGGCTTTAATGAGCAGCTTGGCATAGCATAATAAGAGGTCAAGTTTACCTTGAAGTGAATTCAGCTCAACGGAGCAATTACATCAGGACATGTTTTGTTCTACAGTGATTTCAATTTACACAACTGGTGGGAAGCCACAAGCCGGGCATTGATTTCTAATTTAAAAGCTATCTGCTTTACAGAGGTCCATTTTGAGGCCAAAATTATTGGCCGATTTTTAAAAAGCTTTTTAAAAATAATCTAAAAATAGCAAATTTCCAATATTTCCTTTGTCTGCTGCAGACAGAGACTTTGGTTGAGTCTGAAAATCTGTGTGGCACGATAGTTTCATCCATGTTGTTGAATGGAAAGCTGAAAAGTGAGCAGGAATTGTCGAAGGACACAGAGCATGTTGTGCTGACGTGTTGAGGACCGAAAGCCGAGTCTGAAATCTCAGCTTAAAACAACAGCAACAAAAAAACCTCACCAGAGCAGTTACCTCTGGCTTGTACCTTTAGTTTAAGAGATCAGGTATTATCTTACGAAAGAGGGAAGGAGCATCATTTAGAAACTATGGGAAGCTATTAGCCATTAAACATCCACTTACAAACTGAATCAAGTTAATATCTCCCATTTTCTGTAAAGAGAATAGTACAGAAGTCACCTTTCAGAATGCCTGCCCTGCCTCACAGAGCAGTAGATGCAGACCCTCACGCAGTGACTGAGCTCCCCCATCACTCAGGGAGAATACATTGACATGATTCCTAAGTCATAAAAGATTGTAACTACCAAATATTGTCATTATATTCCCTAGCTGATGAGTGAAGCCTGGCTTATTGCACGCCTCTCTTACCCACACCTTTTTCTTCTCTCTATTTATTTCCTGGAGAAAGCAGGTATGTTTTAGTGCAAAAGGAAAAATAAACATGTTCTTTGAAACATGAATTTATGTTTCAGGAAGAAAAAAAACGCAGGCTCACAGCAGACCTCACAAATACTTGGTAACTTTACACCCCGCAGATTTTTCCTGCAGACTGTAGCTGCCATGTCTGATTTGACATGTGAAGGATTTACACCGTGTATCGCTGTGTGATATGGTGTGAGAGGAAGGCTGGTGGAAGTGGAGTTGCACATGGGAGTCAGAAATATCCTGCGATGCTGTCCAAAACTGACTGTATTTTGATTGTACATAAACAGATCAAATGTTCTGAGCTGAAACGTGGCTTGCTTTTTGCTGCAAATAATTATATTATGGGCACTCATCCGTACTGACATTCTTGGAACAGAATTTCTGTATCAACTCACCCCAGTGCCATTTAAAAATAGACACATGTATGTCCCTCCTAATCATCATTGCCTCGCAGCTTCAGGTGTCAAACTCTGTCGCATGTCTGCATCTGGAATCTGCTCTAACAGTTCTCTGCTCAAAATTTACAGACTTGAAGCCCGTGCCTGTTTTGAGGTGATGTCTTTCCATTGAGATGACTTGCATTACCAAAAACCTCTCTGTGTGCTGCAGGAAGCATGCGGGGATCTCCCTGTTGTTTTGGGCTGGGCCAGGCCTTGGCACTGTGACTGCCACAGTGCTCATTTCACCAGCACTTATTTTCACTGAGGCACAGTAAACGTTCATATAAAACTAAACAGTTTAGCTCGATATTTGATAGCTTTAACTTATGAACTTATCCATGTTTTCCCAATTTCCCCTGTAGTTTACAAGTGTTTTTTATATGTTAGCATGGGCCGTGCTTAGTTTCCATCCCCTCCTGGTTGCACACCCTTTGCAGGTGGCACACTCCAAAGGTGGTTGCTGCACAGTGCGTGCTGGTGATACACATACTCTGCAAAATCCATCACCGCTTGGCTGAGTGCAGGCTAAATCCCACCTGGACCCTGTGCATCAGGACAAGTGCTTGATAAAAGGAGCAGAAAGTATGCTGCAGCAGGACAGATCTCCACCCTTCAGTATGCAGAGCATGTCCACTAGGTGATGTACATGCTGCAAGAGCTGGCACATCACCTGCTTGCCATCTCCCTTCTTGCTATTGTTTACCCTCTGCTTTTGGTTCGGACGAAAATGTGTTAAGTTCCTTCCAAATGGAAAGAAAGAGGCTATCTACCTTCAGGATGTTACAGGCTTCACTGATGTGCATTTTGACATCTCCTTGTCTGATGTGATAAGTTTTAGCCCTGCTTCATGTATATTTATTTGGGGAATGCCTTAATTAAATTCTGTGCTAAGGGCACTTCTTGCATTCCTCTTTGCCTTCCTTTGGCATTGTCAGGTCTCCAAAAAACCCTTTGCTGTTGCAGCATCCTGATACGCCTTGCACATGTATACATGTGCTGTGACAGAAAAAGGAGACCTGGGTTATTTGGGAAAAGTTCATGTAGACAGAAAGTACCTATTGATGGTCATTTGCTGGAATGCCAGCTTTGTCATAGCTGTCAGACATTTTCAGTGAAATACGGCTTCTTATTGAAAACACAAATCTTTTCAGAAGGACGGTTCAGTTAAATATAGCAACATCCACCAAAAAGAGGTAAGAAAAGTGTTTTGAAAACTTTTGTTTTCTCAGAAGCAAAAAGCTTGCCTTGCCCTAATCTGCTGTGTATGATTTATTTATACAAATAAATATGTTAAATATTTATTACATTAATATTTAATATTAAATGTATTTTAAGATAAAAAATATTTATTTTTAGTGCTGAGATTTGTTTTGTTTTTCTTTTTACTGGAACCAAAAGGAACAATCCAGGCTCAGAGCTTCTTCTCCAACAAACCCAAAACCCACCAAACTGGAAAGAATAAATTTGGTTTCCACTCATGTTAAAGAGCAGGAAATGTCTTGCTGCTGGGGTTCCAGGAAGCAATAAGAGCTGCATGAAGTGCCTGCCTGGCACAAGTCTCCTGGCCTTGCTGCTGCGGCTGCCCCATGCATGCCCCCTGACTTCTCACCTGCTGGGCCGCCACCTGGCAATAAACAGTCACCTCCTGTTAGCAGCCAGGAGTAAAACAAGCAGCCACAAAGCTGTTTACCTAAACACCAGAGAAGTCCCCCAAAGCAAATCTGCAGGCAGGGCTGCTTGTGTCCCCGGGGCAGAGTGGGGAGCTCCAATGGCCAACGTGATCTAAAGTAGTGAACCCAAGATATGTGAACTTGCACTGGTTTCCCCCTTTATGCATACGCAACCCCTCAGTGCTACGTCCTGTAAATAGTTCAGTGGCATTTGATGTGTGAAAGGGGGAACGACATGGCTCTCTTATCTTTTCCACTGACATGTTGACAGTGCGTTATTCCACTTACACATGAGCTCAGTTGGGAGTGTAGCTGTGTTTCCCCGCTGGCTGCAGCTGACCATACGCTGGCAGTGCTGGGGACGGGACCTGGCACACGCAGGTCTCATGACATGAGGTGAAGTCCTCTTTTGGGACAGCAGATCTCTATGTCTCTGGCTGTAAATAAAACCAAAGTGGTCGAGCCGGGAACTCTATTAATATCATGGCCTCTGCATGATGTAACTGAAACCACTCCCCCACAACTGTTGTTGATATTTGCATCAAACCAAATTATACAAATGCATGTTTTAAAACCTACATCTGGAAAACAAAGAATTCAAACTATCCTGGAAAGCAATTTTTATTATAGTGGTTTCTTCAAAATCCATCTGTCTCTTTAACCTGGAAGAATCCTTCACAGAAATAAATAAACACTCTAGGAGTAGCTTAGAGACTTTGGCATTCTAGTTTACTTTACATTGTGTTTACAATGATGTACATGGGTACATATCTTGACTGTATTCCTACAATCAAGCTTA